>NC_139645.1:5219016-5234016 GCF_964638095.1 Poromitra crassiceps | reverse complement strand
TGGTCGCGTCCGTTGATATGCTACACGTGTGATTTTCAGATCTGTTCAGTGGTTCCACCACACAATGGCAGTGAATGGAGAGAGAAAGAAAACAACAATTCTCCAATCGTCTCTATCAGACCAACAGACATCATGTCCAGAAAGCTACAGAGCCCAAGGTACTAACAGTACTACCAAAGTTCAACCTCACTTTAACTGGCTTTTTACTCACCAGAGGGGGCGCTCTCGCACTCGTGTGAGTTGCACTTCTGGGTGTTCTCGGGCTGCGGCTCGTGGTCACACTGAGCTCGATCCAGTTCTTCCTCTGTCTCGGCCTTTGTGTTGACACACTTGATGAGCCGGCGCTGCACTCCTCCACCGCAGGAAGCCGAACACTGCAGGGAGAACAGACTGGGTGAGGACTGAACACTGCAGGGAGAACAGACTGGGTGAGGACTGAACACTGCAGGGAGAATAGACTGGGTGAGGACTGAACACTGCAGGGAGAATAGACTGTGTGAGGACTGAACACTGCAGGGAGAATAGACTGGGTGAGGACTGAACACTGCAGGGAGAACAGACTGGGTGAGGACTGAACACTGCAGGGAGAACAGACTGTGTGAGGACTGAACACTGCAGGGAGAACAGACTGTGTGAGGACTGAACACTGCAGGGAGAACAGACTGTGTGAGGACTGAACACTGCAGGGAGAACAGACTGTGTGAGGACTGAACACTGCAGGGAGAACAGACTGTGTGAGGACTGAACACTGCAGGGAGAACAGACTGTGTGAGGACTGAACACTGCAGGGAGAATAGACTGTGTGAGGACTGAACACTGCAGGGAGAACAGACTGTGTGAGGACTGAACACTGCAGGGAGAACAGACTGTGTGAGGACTGAACACTGCAGGGAGAATAGACTGTGTGAGGACTGAACACTGCAGGGAGAACAGACTGTGTGAGGACTGAACACTGCAGGGAGAATAGACTGGGTAAGGACTGAACACTGCAGGGAGAACAGACTGTGTGAGGACTGAACACTGCAGGGAGAACAGACTGGGTGAGGACTGAACACTGCAGGGAGAATAGACTGTGTGAGGACTGAACACTGCAGGGAGAACAGACTGTGTGAGGACTGAACACTGCAGGGAGAATAGACTGTGTAAGGACTGAACACTGCAGGGAGAACAGACTGTGTGAGGACTGAACACTGCAGGGAGAATAGACTGTGTGAGGACTGAACACTGCAGGGAGAATAGACTGGGTAAGGACTGAACACTGCAGGGAGAATAGACTGGGTAAGGACTGAACACTGCAGGGAGAATAGACTGGGTGAGGACTGAACACTGCAGGGAGAATAGACTGGGTGAGGACTGAACACTGCAGGGAGAACAGACTGTGTGAGGACTGAACACTGCAGGGAGAACAGACTGTGTGAGGACTGAACACTGCAGGGAGAACAGACTGTGTGAGGACTGAACACTGCAGGGAGAACAGACTGTGTGAGGACTGAACACTGCAGGGAGAACAGACTGTGTGAGGACTGAACACTGCAGGGAGAACAGACTGTGTGAGGACTGAACACTGCAGGGAGAATAGACTGTGTGAGGACTGAACACTGCAGGGAGAATAGACTGTGTGAGGACTGAACACTGCAGGGAGAATAGACTGTGTGAGGACTGAACACTGCAGGGAGAACAGACTGTGTGAGGACTGAACACTGCAGGGAGAATAGACTGTGTGAGGACTGAACACTGCAGGGAGAACAGACTGTGTGAGGACTGAACACTGCAGGGAGAACAGACTGGGTGAGGACTGAACACTGCAGGGAGAACAGACTGGGTGAGGACTGAACACTGCAGGGAGAACAGACTGTGTGAGGACTGAACACTGCAGGGAGAATAGACTGTGTGAGGACTGAACACTGCAGGGAGAATAGACTGTGTGAGGACTGAACACTGCAGGGAGAATAGACTGTGTGAGGACTGAACACTGCAGGGAGAATAGACTGGGTAAGGACTGAACACTGCAGGGAGAATAGACTGTGTGAGGACTGAACACTGCAGGGAGAATAGACTGGGTGAGGACTGAACACTGCAGGGAGAATAGACTGTGTGAGGACTGAACACTGCAGGGAGAATAGACTGGGTGAGGACTGAACACTGCAGGGAGAATAGACTGTGTGAGGACTGAACACTGCAGGGAGAATAGACTGTGTGAGGACTGAACACTGCAGGGAGAATAGACTGTGTGAGGACTGAACACTGCAGGGAGAATAGACTGTGTGAGGACTGAACACTGCAGGGAGAATAGACTGTGTGAGGACTGAACACTGCAGGGAGAATAGACTGTGTGAGGACTGAACACTGCAGGGAGAATAGACTGTGTGAGGACTGAACACTGCAGGGAGAATAGACTGTGTGAGGACTGAACACTGCAGGGAGAATAGACTGGGTAAGGACTGAACACTGCAGGGAGAATAGACTGGGTAAGGACTGAACACTGCAGGGAGAATAGACTGGGTAAGGACTGAACACTGCAGGGAGAATAGACTGTGTGAGGACTGAACACTGCAGGGAGAATAGACTGGGTGAGGACTGAACACTGCAGGGAGAATAGACTAGTAAAAGAAATAGTAAAAAAAAAAAAAAAAAAAAAGTAGACCAATGAATAAATCAATCACAAAAGAATGTAAAGAAGAATAAGCCAAATGATGATCAAATGTGATTGCCTGTAAAAGTTCACCATCTTTGGAGCACATGGCAAATGAAACGCTGAAAGGACAGATAATTATCTTGCTTTTGAAAAGCTCCATATGAGATATTGAAATACGAGGGACGAGGCACAATGGAGTAAATGTCACCAGCTGCCACACAGCATCCAAAGGGAGGAATAGGCCACGGATATTTTAGAAAATGGATAATTAAAAAAATATATTTATTTATTTTTTTCATTACAAATATGAGGTCAGGGTTTAGAACTGCTTACCTATTTTGAAATGAAAGAAATCAGATGCACTGATGCCGACCTGTAACATTACGTTGGCCCGTGCAGGATTGAGGTCATGATTGTAACATATGGGGGTGGGTGAAATTCAACAGGTGCCTTTACTAACTTTGTGAATTGTTTGAGTTGTTTGTAATGTGCAGTGGGAACACTTGTGTATATATTGTATTTTTTATATTTTTTTATGTTTTGTATGCGTGTGTGTGTTGTGCATGTGCGTGCGTGTGTGTGTGTTTGCAATATATTGTACCTGTTCCCAAGACCCAGTTAGCCATTGTACACAAGGTTGACTGTTGCAGGACTGTATGTTGCCGGGCAGAAGGTCCTGGTCACATCGATCCTCCTCTGGACAGGTGACCATCCGCTGCTGCTCCCCTCCTCCACACACCTCAGAGCACTGAGGGGCGCGCACACACACACACGCACGCACACGCACACACACACACACAGACACACAGACACACGCACGCATGCACGCACGCACGCGCACGCACGCACGCACGCATGCACGCACGCGCACACACGCACACGCACACACGCACGCACACACACACACACACACACAGCCTTCAATTGCATGCTTGTTATTGTTGTGTACTTTCAGGCGTTGTACTGTAGGGGTGGAAAATAAATTGGTAAGCAATAAAAGATTTCTATAGGTGTGATTCAGACTTAATAAAAGTGCTGTTCAGTGGATTGTGGACAGCAGGGGGCTCTTCTAGGCCGGCCCTCCTGGGTCTGGCAAAAAATAAGTGGCAGATGATTGGATGAACCATCTGTCTATCACGTCTCTCACAGACTTGCTTCTCACCGTCGGATTCGACCCAATAGATTTGGAGGGTGGCAATATGGATTTGTTGTGTGATCGTGATCTCATGATCTTTCACGAAATCAGCTGCATCGCAAGGTTACCCCCCCCCCCCCCCTACCCTCCTTCCTTGGTTTCAGGTAAGGCTCTTTCACACCGGCCTTGAAAGCCGAAAAATGCACGGAAAATAGGATTTGCGCCTCCGATGTGAAAGTCGTGAACGCGCGTTGGTGGATAATTGTTTTACGCCTTTTGTCCCGCCACGGTAGGTAGTAACAGCGCCGGGTTACCTGGCAACCCGCCTCCATTTGAAAGCGTTGTCGCAGCGAGCCGGAAAAGGAGCGAATGGTCAGCTCATTCATAAAAAAATTACAGGGGAAATCACCTCATGTAGCAAAAAATGCACGAGTGAAAGTAAAAAAAGTAGCCTATACAATCATGACTGCAGGGACGCCAGGAGGAATGCTCCGTGCGGTTAGGCTTTATGCTTAAACGATGTTGACATTAGTAGGTAAAATTAACGGATATAATAATAAGCTTCAGAGGGCTATAGCTGTCTGTGGTGAGTTGGTCTGAGGAGCAGATGCATGCGTTTTGATATTAAGGCGAGTCCGCCCACCATGCGAGTGGTGCTCGCCTTTCAATCCGGGAGCAGGGGATTTCACCTGAAAGTACACTGCAGCACGGGAATGTGGCCATGCTGCTTGGCTCTGCGTGAAAGCAATTTCTGTGGCGAGGCTGCAGGCTTTGCAGGACTCCTAAACTGCTTTTTTGCCGCGATCTGTGTGTGAAAGAGCCTGTACTCACTTGTCCCCAGGAGGAGGTGTACCAGTCCAGACATGGCTGAAGGTTACAGGTCATCCGGGTCCGGGGCCTGGGGGAGATGGCCTGGCAGTGGAACGGTCGGAGCAGCCTCTGGTCCCGCAGGTCAGAACACTGGACCTCTCGTAGGGTCACACCACTTCCACAGTTGTTGGAGCACTGGTATAACACAAAGCATGATCCATCATTCAGACAGTACGAGGTTTTGGAAGCTTGGCTTTACATCACTGATGTCATGATTTGAGATTCATCGTGATCTATTCCTGACGGAGGACGGTCAAAGACTTTTGATCTGTTTAGAAACTATGAATTTGTCACTGCCCAATATATCGGGAGGGAGAGGAAGAAGGGAGGAATGGTTATTTATTTTGAATTCTGAACGTGATATATTGGAGACTACGATAGGCTACTGAACTTCATTGTTTGTATTGAAATCTGAAAAGTGAATTGTCGATGCATTCTGTGCATTTAGCATTGCAACTTTTGTGCGATAACTTTGTTGAGTCCGACACTATTACAAATTCATTCAAATCAAAATGTTATTTCAATTAATTTCTCATCGTTATTTAGTTTATTTCAATTTAATTTAAATAAAGCCTTTGTTCTCTGACAAATTCAGAGTCGGTCTGCCTGTCTTTCTATCGAGTATTGTATGACACCTCCCTTTTCAAGAACATTGTTCTTATCGTAGTAAAGCTAATTTTGAGCAACATAATAATAAGCGTCGTCATCTCAGACTAAGCAGTCTGACCTTAGACCACGCCCCCGTTTTCCAGGTGGAACAGGGGCGCAGGTAGCAGCGTCGGGCCGGCGCCGGTCTCTTGGCCGGGTCGCAGTCCGAGTCGCGGCCGGTGCTGCATGCCAACGTCCTCCAGATGGCACCCAGACCACAGCTGGTGGAGCACTGCCAACAAGGACAACACAGTCAGTCACACACTGTAGACTTTCAACGGCTCTAAGGTCATGTTCAGACTAGGAGGCCAAATCTGATTTGTGAACTCTAGGCCATGTTCAGACTAGGAGGCCAAATCTGATTTGTGAACTTTAGTGACCTATTAACGACTTTATCTAGATTGGTTTTATGAGTCTGGACGCTCCAAGTCTGATTTGTGTCACTTGTCCCAAACCACACATGGAGGTAGTTTCCAATCTGCTTTTGACTGATGTGACTTCAGTGCGGACGCGCAGATCCACCAAATCTGATTTGAACGTCACTCGCAACTCGTCATCAAATGCTTCTGCGCAGGAAAACCACGTCACCAACGTACGTATTTACTGACGCTCCACGTCGTTACCCTAGCAACCCATGCAGATAGGCTGTTTAGGTCTGGACACACAGATCCGACTTGAGAATCAGATTTGTGGCAGTGCGCGGACACACTCCCAAATCAGATTTGGGAAACCAATCAAGATAATGATGATTAATGACTTTATCAGCAAATCGGATTTGCCTGTAATGTGAACACGGCCTAATAAGTAGCATGCAAAACAGAGCTCAGCAATAACAATGCAGTGAATGCATTATGAAATTATATGAAATTATAAGATTCAAAGATTCATGTGTGTCAGAACCAGCCTTTAAGGGATGTCGAACTTTGGTAGTACTTTGAGTTGTGTAGTTTCCTGGACATGATGTAACCCCAAAATTGACAATTCTCTGTTATCTGGTCGTCTGATAGAGACCATTTTTTTCTGTCCATTCACTACTGTTGTTTGGCAAAACAAGTCTGAAAATGAGAGGCATTATGTACTGCCAGAGTCTGCTTTGTTCGCATTCAGTTATTTGCTAAAAGTGTAATTTTCAGACCTGTTTCGCGCCACACAAAGGCAGTGAATGGAGAGAGGGGCAAAAACTGTTCTCCAATCATCTCTACCCGAGCACAGATAACAGAAAATTTCACCAATTTTGGGGCCAGGACACATCCCAAGCAGTGTTGGGCAAGTTACTTTCAAAATGTAATATACTACATATTACTATAGTTACTTTCATTTGAAAGTAATAAGTTACATTACAATATTACTGTCTGTGTAGAGTAACTTGTTACTTATTACACTACTTTTGCATTACTTTCACCAAAACAACAGCAGCAGCAGAATGACATCGCCGCCCCGGCACCATCCCGAAAAATTATTTCAACCACCTTGAAGTCAGTGTAAACAATCCAAAATTCTAAATGTTATCCTTTTCCTTTGTTATTGTCATCTATAGTGGTTATTTGCATAAAAACACACAGTTTGAATAGGAAATGATTGCATCTTTTTTAAATATGTGCTTTGATTTAATAAAATGTAACTCAATTTGTAACTTGAGTTACTTGACAAAGAAACTGGTATAACATTACTGAAATCCTATAAGTAATAATTTATATTACTGAGTTACTGCTAAAAGTAATATATTACATGTAATATGTTACTTTTGTAATGAGTTACCCCCAACACTGATCCTAAGGGCCCACCAAAAGTTGAACATCCCTTAGATTTTATTTTACATGCAAATAAACTGTAATTCTGGATTGTATGTGGAGCACGACAGAAGCCCACGCAGAAGCAACATGTATGTCAAATATACATTTGAATTCTGGACACTTGAGTTTATTAACATTCAAGATTCGGCTCGAAAAAGCTCCTCTCAAAACACCGGGAGAATTGAGTTGAAGCGCTGCGAGGAGGACCTGCCCTTGAGACTAATGTCATGTCAGCGTAATAAAAGCAGACAGAGCCATTAATAATAGTGAGACACAAGCGAGCTCTGTTCCTCCCCCGCAGTATAAGTTCAACCAGGAGAATGTGTGGAATGCATGCAAACTAGGGGTTAGAACTCACTGCGCTCCAGTTGCTGCTGACCCAGTAGGCAGCTGTGGTGACGCGTGTGGAGGAGGAGGTCGGGGTTTGGACTGATGTTGGCACTGGCACGGGCCACAGAGTAGGAGGACGACTGGGCAAAGTGGGCACGACGGCGGGTTCTGGTGTGCGCGTGTTCGATGCCGGCGTCGTGCCGCGCCGCCGGGCAGTGGCAGCTGTGGAAGTGGTCGGGAGTCGGTGTGAAAGACGACCCTTATCTCTCAGCGTAGGGGAGGGGACGACGATTTCATTGTAGTCCAAATCGATCCAATCGTATCGCGTAGACGTCTCGACCGAGGTGGATTTCGTGGGTACCTGTCCAGTTGTAGCTGCCTGGGTTGTGATGGTGAACGATGGGGAAGGCCGAGTGCCTCCCTCCAGTTGCGTAGGAGGTAAGAAGTCTGTTCCAGTTATCGACGAGGCGTCATCATCAGAGGACTCTTGGCTTCCTGAGGTTGGCTGAGATAAAACGGGGGGAGTCGTGGACTCCTGAGAGGCGAGAAGCGAGGTCACACTGAGGTCTGGGTCAGTGACCCTTGAAGTGCCCTGACCGTGATCATTTGTGTCCACACCAAAATTAATTTGATCAGAGTCCAAATCGTCCAGTATCGGGGCAGTTGGAGATATCTCTGTTAAGTCTGATGGCAGACTGGTTGTCTGAGGTATTTCTGAGGTCCTTTCGTCCGGTTGGACTTGAGTGATCGGCTCGCGGGTCTCAGACTGGAATACAGTTTCATGAGAGGGAGAGCCCAACGGTGGTTCTGGACTCTCCACATGTCCTTGGGTGCCAGAGACGTCGGGTCTAATTGTACTTTTCCCACGGTGATTGTACAAATTATCGAGATCCTCAATCTCCTCAGAACCCACTGGTTTAGCAGGGGGGCCGTCTTTATTCGTTTGACTGACTGGAGCGATAGTATATTTTAGTGTGACGACGACATCCTCGGTATGATTGCCCCCCTCGATAAAATCTGTATAGCTATTTTCAGCTTCCTCTCCGTGTTGCGCCGATTCTGCATCCTGAGTTGGCTCTTTTGTAGTGAATTCCAGACTAGGGAATGTGCTATTGTTTTCAGGCCAACCGAGATTGTCGTGTCTCTCTTTCAGTGAAGACCTAGTTGCAGAAGATGGTGGTGAGGAAGTGGTGGAGACAGGCAGAAAATAGTCCTCGGAAAGGAAAACATCGGGATTTTCAGAATCAGATTTCTCTGTTGGTGGTTTTCCACTCTCCTCCTCCTCGTCATTGTCTAGATTCTTGTCCTGCTGTTCCTCAACGTTCAAAGCGTAGGCAGTAGTCTTAATAGGAACTGTAGAAATGGACGAGGTAGTTGTGGGAGCTCCTGTAGTTTCCCCGTTGATCTTTTCTATCACACTGTGGTTTGGCTTGGAGTCCTGTGAAGGATCAACTCCACTTTCCTCCCCTGTATCTTTTCCATTGGTCCCAGAGTCAAAGTCATACGACAAGTCTTCGTGGAAGTTGATGAAGTTATAGTCGTAGTAAAAATCGTCCACCTGAACGTTCTTCTGACGCGTGTTTTCATTGTGACCGTGGTGGGAGAAATCCGCCTCGATAATGTTATTCAGGTCGTTGTGATTCTTCGGCTGGGCCCTGGTGGTACTGTATTTGGGGAGGGGGTCGGCTTCGGGTATGGAGTTGATCTCGTTGGACACGTCTTTGCTGGGCCAGCCGCTTCCTGACCAGTCGCTGCTGCTGCCACCTCCAAAGATATCCACCACCTGTGGACAGTCCTGAATGGAGCATGACGTGACGGCGTTGGGCTTCTTTTGCGGGTCGCAGTCGACACCTGTGTGTCTGGAGCAGGTGACATCTCGGTGACGCACGCCACCTCCACATGTCAGTGAACACTGGGGAGACGAGAGAAAACATCACTGGTTAATATGTACAGTAGGAGCGGCTGCATGGACACTGTGATAAACTTATGAACAGAGGTTAAAATGTGCTTTATCCATCTATGAAAACGAACCATCCTCGTAAAATAAATCAAAACAATACAAGAAAATGGTGAAAGATAAAGAAGATAAGGATAGAGTGTCACCGCTCTGCAGTGAAGTAATGACATTTTGAACGCAATTAAATTCGTCATGATGGCAAAAACTAGGAAAGTAATGCCCAGGGTAAAAATATCTGGATTTATCCAGTCAGCATGAAAATTACTCCCAGATTTCTGGTTGGAAATTGTAACAACCACACACAAAACATGGTGAAACATAAAGAGAAAAGAAAAAAGAAAAGAAAATCATGCAAGACATTAAAGAGCAGGTTAAAAAAAATTATGAATTTAGATTTTGGGCTCAAGATTCCTATGAAAATACCCCCCCCCCCAAAAAAACAAACAAAAACAAAATTAATTCTAATTCTAATGCACATGCTCAATAAAAAGCCATCTGGGCAGATAACACTTATGACATCACTCACCCAGCCTGGCTGCTGTACAGCAGCTTTCTTTCTTTTTTGTTTTTGGCTCATTCACACTCAGCCAGCGGCCTGACTGGGTGAGTGATGTCATAAGTGTTATACGCCCAGATAATTTTTTTATTGAGCACGTGCCGCCAGCTGCTTTACAAAAACCAGTCGAATATTACAATAATATTACCTTATAGCCATTTTCCCTTGTGAGATGCAGTGAGAGAGAGAGATTCAGTATTATTTCATGCTAAAAAGGACTTTTTTTTAGGCCTGGGAGCTAACAATCCTCCCCTCCCAACGCATTAGACTCACCTCTGACCAGCCACCTGTGGTCCAGTCTGCCGGGCAGGGGATGTGTGTGTTGCAGGAGGACGTGGCCTCAGGTTTGGGCGTGTGTTTGCATTGGGTGGGCTGCATGGCTCTCTGCTCCTCCACACTCACTGCCTGGATGCAGATCACCGTCCTCTTCGCCAGGCCCGAGCTCCCACAGCTGGACGAGCATTTGTGCCACTCCCCCGCCCACCATCTACAGGACATGCAACACATACGTGTGTAAGAACAAGAGCGGTGTGTGTACATTTCTTTCTTCTTGGATATCCCTATATGTACTGTATATGCACCTTCACAATGTGTGAGTTATCCTTTCTTTTCCAAAAAAAAATTAATTTGGCCAGCTGTGGGCTATATGTAAGGGTTAATGTACGACGAGGTGTACATTATCACTTTTTAAGGGACGACGCGGAGGCGTGAACCGTCCGAGGCGAAGCCGAGGATGGTTTGCCTCCGCGAAGTCCCTTAAAAAGTGATAATGTACACCTCGAAGTGCATTAACCCGCTTATACCATGGTCACTTGCCAACAAAACAATAAGACCAGTCATTTATATTTCCATGTGTAATAAATAAAGCAATCTAAATGGCTAAATGTCTGTTATTCATACTGTAAATCAGTCTTCCACGAAATAAAATAGTCCCTCCCACCTCCACCACCCGCTCCGTTTTAAAGCCGACTCAAACGTTAACTTTATTACAGGAATGCAGGTTTAACGATGTTTTGCGTTCTACATTAAATGAAGACATTACCGTTTGGCAGCTTGCTTTATTTTGTATGATAGATACGTATTGGCCAAGTATATTAACATTTAAGAGCGAAGAGTTTCAGGAAGTGAGAGTGAGAGAGCAGCGCCCTGCGTGTGCTGCTGATGTGGTGAAATGCAGAGAGAGTTGTCTCTGTCTCTCTCTCTCTCTCTCTCTCTCTCTCTCTCTCTCTCTCTCTCTCTGTCTCTCTCTCTCTCTCTCTCTCTCTCTCTCTCTCTCTCTCTCTCTCTCTCTCTCTCTCTCTCTCTCTCTCTCTCTCTCTCTCTCTCTCTCTCTCTCTCTCTCTCTCTCTCTCTCCCGCTCGTGCACGAGCCGAGGGAAATCTTCTCTTTCTCGCCGAGAAGAGCCTGGTGACGCGAGGTTAAAAAATCTCCGAAACGAAAATCAAAATTGTAAATAAGAGTTATTTTTGATAAACTGAGCACACAGGGGTGATTTAAATACTTACTTTGACCGACTCAATTTTTTTCTCAAGTTCCAAAATTGTCATATTAACCCTTAACGGGGGTATAGAGCTCAAACTGCTCTCCTGATAACACTGATGAAACTATGGCGCATTGATATGAACGGTGAACAGACCATTTAGCTAGGTGTCCATTATCACTGTACAATATCACTTTTTAATGGACACCTTGCAGCCAATCAGAATCGAGTATTCACCCAGACCATGGTATAAGTGTGTATAAAGTACACTATGGTTATTTAGGGACCGTTCTTATTTGGGGAAGGGATACACTGGAGGAAAATAGGGGAGGGTCATGTTTTTAGAATTTAGGTTGAGGGAGGGTACGCAATTTCTTATGAGTCCAGAGGAGGGACATGCAAATTTGAAACGATCAACCCCTCATCGCATGTACAGGTACAGTTCTATGTCGCTCTCATTAGGAGCAACCAAGGTGGTGAAATCCTATAATAAGAATGCACAGTGTCTGTGAGTGAGTGATTGAGTGATTGAGTGAGTGAGTGAGTCAGCCAGCGAGCGAGTGAGTGAGTGAGTGAGTGAGTGATTGAGTGATTGAGTGATTGAGTGAGTGAGTGAGTCAGCCAGCGAGCGAGTGAGTGAGTGAGTGAGTGAGTGAGTGAGTGAGTGATTGAGTGAGTGAGTGATTGAGTGAGTGAGTGAGTGAGTGATTGAGTGAGTGAGTGAGTCCGCGAGTGAGTGAGTGATTGAGTGAGTGAGTGAGTGAGTGAGTCAGTGAGTGAGTGAGTGATTGAGTGAGTGATTGAGTGAGTGAGTGAGTGAGTGAGTGAGTGAGTGAGTGATTGAGTGAGTGAGTGAGTCAGCGAGTGAGTGAGTGATTGAGTGAGTGATTGAGTGAGTGAGTGATTGAGTGAGTGAGTGAGTGAGTCAGTGAGTGAGTGAGTGAGTGAGTGAGTGAGTGAGCGAGTGAGTGAGTGAGTGAGCGAGTGAGTGATGGCAGTGGTGGCCCAACGGTTAGAGAAGCGCGCTTGTGACCGGAAGGTCGTCAGTTCAATCCCCGGGACCGGCAGGATAAATCTGGGTGGGGAAAGTGAAAAGGCAGCGCTTGCCCCTCCCTCATTACCACCACTGAGGTGCCCTTGAGCAAGGCCCTTAACCCCAACCGCTCCAGTGGAGCTGCTCAGTGGCCAACAGATCAGACTGTGGTTGTACTGGTCAGCTTCCAGGTACGAATGTGTGTGTGAATGTGAACAGGGCGCTCCTGAAAAAGAGAGCATTGCTCTCAGTGAGACTCCCCCGTATATATAAATAAAAGTAAAAAAAAAAAAAAAAAAAAGGTCGTTGAGATACTGTATAGAGACACTGCGGAGCACGTCATCATTCAGAAACCACGTCCAAAACGGGGGAAAACACAAACCCCCCCCGATCCTGGCGTTCTCCTATGTTGCGTGCATGGTCGCGTGTTGCACAAAAAGATCATATATACGGATGTTGAACACTCCAACTTACTTCCTTGACAGCTAGATCCACATTTTTCTTCTGGCCAATTCTCAATGGCTTCCTTGTTTTGCTCAGGAGTACAAAAAACTTTAACTGGCGATTTTTTTTACATTTGTTGTCTGCACAACCCCACCACACAACAGCTTTTAGCTATCAGTAATTCAAGGAAAATGACGCTGGTGTGTGGAAGTGAATGGAGCGCTTTCCCCCGTGATGGGCGTGGCCTATTTCATGCAGTGTCTCTATGGGGGGGGGGGGGAGAGTTGGGGAAGGGCTTTGTATGTGATGACCAGGATGTTGTAGTTGATCCGTTAGGAGATGGGAAGCCAGTGGAGCTGCTTTAGGACTGCGGTGATATGATGCCAGGATTTGGTGTGAGTGAGAAGTTCTGGACCAGTCTATTGATGAGGCTGGTGTTGATGCCATGGAGGAGTGAGTTGCAGTAATGGTTGAGACGGGAGGAGATGAAGGCGTGGATGAGTGTTTCAACATGGATGAGTCGAGGGAGGACTGGGTCTTGGCGATATTGCGGAGGTGGTAGAACGAAGATTGGACGGATGTGGGGCTCGAGGGAAAGGGGTGGAGTGGAGTCAAGGATCACGGATCGCTTTGTGCAATTTTAATTGGATTTTTAAGAGTGCAAGGAGAAGTGGAAAAAACATATCTCAGTTAACTTTGTGTTCTTCAAGTTCTTCTTGCTTGTACGAAAACACTGAACCATGACTCCAGTATGAATGTAGGTAACCTTGGCTTTCGGTGAAAAGTTCCTTCTACGTCAAAACTGAAACGCTGAAAGGAATCTACAGCTAGACTTCTTGCATGCTTGTTAGATAATGTGTCTCCAGTTCAATGGGGTGAACTTGTATCTTCATGTTTGTGTGTGTGTGTGTGTGTGTGTGTGTGCGTGCGTGCGTGCGTGCGTGTGTGTGTGTGTGCGTGCGTGCGTGCGTGCGTGCGTGCGTGCGTGCGTGCGTGTGTGCGTGCGTGCGTGTGTGTGTGTGTGTGTGTGTGCTGGTGGGCGGGTGCGTCAGATGTCACTCTGTGAGTAAATCTTGTCCAGGGGGTGAACTCACATAGCTGGACACAGCTCCTTGTTACAGCTGGCCTGCTTATCGTCGGGTCTGCTCGAGGGGTCACAGAAGTGCTCCTCCACGATGCCAGACGTCCTCTCCACGCAGTGGACCATCTGACGCTGAACACCTGGGCCAGAGAGGGAACAGCTGTTTGAAATGTGCCTTTACACAGACACACACACACACACACACACACACACACACGGACGGACGCACACACACACACACACACACACACACACACACACACACACACACACACACACACACACACAACAACTATGTACAGTAGGCTAGAGATGAAACCATATGAACATTTCATATCACGATTATAGTGACCAAAATGATCGCGGTTAACAGTGTTTGTTAAAACACACTTTGTTAAAATGTGCTGAAAATGTTCAAAAAGTACTAATAAACTCGCAAAAATCATTTCACCAAGTTTAAATTGAAAACCAAAAAGGATTGATACACTCACTGAAATCATTTCTCCAGGGCTGCACGTTTGCATCTGGGAGACGGTTGCCAACTTTGGTTGATGATGGACAGTATTTATTTACCATGTTTTTCAAAGCACTGTAATCACGGTAACACTTGGACAATTTGAAACGGTACGGTTATCGTAAGGAATTCTATCACGGTTATCATTAAAACCGGTTAGTTTCATCCCTACAGTAGGCTACTCATTACCGATTTAACTCAAATGTCAGAAAGAAAGAAGGAAAGAACGAAAGAAAGAAAGAAAGAAAGAAAGAAAGAAAGAAAGAAAGAAAGAAAGAAAGAAAGAAAGAAAGAAAGAAAGAAAGAAAGAAAAAGAAAGAAAAAGAAAATTACCGTAAATTCCGGACTATAAGCCGCACCGGTGTATAAGCCGCACCTGCAAAGTTGACTGTTTTTTACATATATAAGCCGCACCGGACTATAAGCCGCGCGGGTGTTTTAATGGTATTTTTTTTTTTTTTTTTTTGTGTTTTAATGTTTAATTACCATATGTAAGGGTTCATGCACAGAGGGGATTGTCGGGA
>NC_139645.1:5054016-5216516 GCF_964638095.1 Poromitra crassiceps | reverse complement strand
GATTGTCGGGAAAGAGATGGCTGTTTGAGGAAGCTCCCATTTATTAACATTTCAACAAAACAACATAACACAACACCACCTGTGTTTTTTTTTTACAGTGCACACAGTGTCCGCGGTATGGTGAAAAGAGGGCAAGAGAGGAAATTAAAACAGAAGTGGATTTATAGTTAGAAAGAGTGCTAAAGAAGAGAGATTTTTTTTTTTTTTTTTTTTTTTTCTTCGAAAAAATCCATAGATAAGCCGCACCGTTATATAAGCCGCAGGGCCAAAAAACGGGGAAAAAGCCGCGGCTTATAGTCCGAAATTTACGGTACATATGTATATGTCAAAACCCTGCTCACACATGGAGAGATAGATGAACAGATTGCCTTGCACAGATGAGATGTGTGTGTGTGTGTCAGAGCTGTCTGCTCACTCAGAGCAGACAGCTCTGACGTCAAAAGGCCTTAAACGTCATTCAGGGCAGATCAAACCAATAGATAGGCTTTCTGTTTGGTTTTAAGTTGATGTTTAAGTTCAAGAGCACTCGGTAATTCTCCTCTGTCTAATCACTGCTCTCTGAAGAGGCGTCTGAAGAGGCCTTGTGCACACTGAATTTCCAATTAAACCAGCACTTTGAGAGGCTGTTGACACATGAGAAACGCCACTACAGAGACTCGTTTAGGAGGTCGTCTTGACACGACGTGTCGGCTCACACTGGCTCCATTGCCACAGCTGTGAGATGTGGCTGGAGTTCATTTTGTTGTTGATGTTGTTGCAGAGTGTATTGTACCATCAAAAGTTGAGAATCGCTTTTGAGGCATCGCCGCATATAGATCACGTCAAACTGCAACAGATAACCAACGGATGACAAGGGGGAGGAGTTATCTTTAGCCGAGCAAAGATAATAGATGAGCAGCTATTGCTTCTCTTTGAGCACCAGGGGGCAGATGTTTTTCATCGTGGGAGGGATTATAGAAACATTAACAAAATGACACTCACTTAGAAAGTCATCGCCGAACAATTGGTTACTCCTGGAAAAGTAGCTACAGAGTTGCAGAATTTGCTAATCTTATTTGCTATGTATAGCTAACATCCAATGATGGAATTGTGGTTGTGTCAGGCAGTGTTTCTAAATAAAAACTGTAACTTTAAAAAAAAATAGCAAATAATCAAACAGGAGAGACCACATAACATTTCACTCGGACCAAAATGTAATTTTTTTTGCAGATTTAAAGAACATTTTTTTTCGATGTCGTTTTCGATGTAGGACCATTTTTCATGTAGAAAACAATTAGCCGTGTTTTTTCGAGGTACACAAAACATTGCCTAAAGTGCCATATAAGGCTGAATGGCCACAGCACTTTGCCGTGGGACTCCAGGTATTATTTGCGCTTCTTCACTTACCCGCTCCACAGGTGGCGCTACACTCAGTCCACGAGCCGTACTTCCAGAAGAAGACAGAGGCGGGGACGTCGTTGTCTTCTGAGCCCTCTCGACTGACCGTGTACTCGTAGCGAACCCCTGGGTTTGTCTCCTGGAAGAGAAGCTGGGACACACAAGACGATCTCTGAACCACCAGAGAAGAAACCAGACAAGATGGATAAAGTGACCTACTTCTGTGTCTCATCCCGTCTTCCTGAGCGCTGCTCTGGAGTCCCTTATTACCACCCAAACTTGGTTCTGTATCACAGGGGTCCGAAACTTCGGTACTGCTCCTCTGACTCTGATCATATCAAAATTCATATCTACCCTCTATCCATCTTCAAAATGGGTCTCTATGGGTCACTGGCTAATGTTATTCCAACCCTTTTCTCATTATCTCCCCGGCTCTTGTCTCTGACATTTCAGTCATTTTTTCTAAAGCGTCTCTAGTCTGGAGTATCTTGAAATGCACTTTTTAAATCAATGTATTATTATCAGTGTTGGGGGTAACTCATTACAAAAGTAACATAATACATGTAATATATTACTTTTAGCAGTAACTCAGTAATATAACTTATTACTTATAGGATTTCAGTAATATTATACCAGTTACTTTGTCAAGTAACTGAAGTTACAAATTGAGTTACATTTGATTAAATCAAAGCACATATTTAAAAAAAGATACAATACTTTCCTAATCAAACTGTGTGTTTTTATGCAAATAACCACTACAGATGACAATAACAAAGGGAAAGAATAACATTTAGAATTGTGGATTGTTTACACTGACTTCAAGGCGGTTTAAATAATTTTTCGGGATGGTTCCGTGGCGGCGATGTCATTCTGCTGCTGCTGTTGTTTTGGTAAAAGTAATGCAAAAGTAGTGTAATAAGTAATGAGTTACTCTACACAGAAAGTAATATTGTAAAGTAACTTATTACTTTCAAATGAAAGTAACTAGTAATATGTAGTATATTACATTTTGAAAGTAACTTGCCCAACACTGATTATTATTATTATTATTATTATTATTATTATTATTATTATTATTATTATTATTATTATTATTATTATTATTATTATTATTATTATTAGTTGGGCTGGTGGTGGTGTTATACAAGGGATCAGTGTTGGTAAACAAACGGCTTACTGGCGGCAACTTTATAATGGGACCCTATGGAGCCAGGCTTGAGTGTCTCACTCTAGCAGGCTGTGCTTTTTACTAAATCCACTTCATTGTAAAAACTGTGACAGTTCACACAACTTTAACACGACATACATATATTATAGATCAGACCCTTGATCTAATTCTGCTCTCACTCAGAATGTCCTATAAGCGATGTGATGTATAGTTTTTGAGATAGTGACGTTTGTTTGGCACAACTCATACAAGTTAACTGCCGCGGGTGGTCGTGATGTCTCACTCATTGGTCATATTGATCTTTAAGAAATCTATGACGTATATGGATCCTCCATTAGTGACGAGGATAAATCGATGGAACGTATCTCCTTCTACACAAGTCTCTAGTACAGTCCACACACCCTACACATTGTAGGGGCGGCTGTAGCTCAGGAGGCAGAGCGGGTCGTCCACTAATCGCTTTGGATAAAAGAGGTCGGTGGTTCGATTCCCACCTCCTCCAGTCTGCATGTCGAAGATACTGAATGCCAAATTGCTCCTGATGGTGTGCCAGCACCCTGCGTGTGGTAGCCTGCCGCCGCAATCGGTGTATGAATGGGTGAATGTACCTAAAAGCGCTATATAAATGCAGGCCATTTACCATTTTACCATTTACACATTCCACTTGAATTAGTTAAGCTTGTAATTTATGCAAACAATAGTCACATTTTACAGTAGAGAAGAGTAAGCTAGTAGAGCAGACATCCAACAGAAATGCTAGTGAACAGGTAATATATCATGCAAAATTATGGAATAATAATCCTGCTTTGTTATTTGCGTCTTTACTGCATGCGTACACATAGTTAAAAAGAACAGGTACAGAAATTCCTTTGTGCCTGTCTCTATCAGAGCGTTGAACGCTGCTGGGGTACAAATGTAATGTCTCCCCATCTGCCGTTGCTGTTATTTTGTTATTTATTTATTTTATCCTTTTATTCTTTTATTCTTTTATCTTTATTTATTCTTAGGGGTACAATACAGTATATCTGTATTATATACTTTGTCTGCCCTTTAGTCTGGACTGAGGTTTTTTCTCTTGTGCTTTAATACAATGATACATTGTAGCTCTTTCTTGTGATATAAATGTGCTGCTGTGAGCGAACTGCACTTTGCTACTATGCACTTTATATCTCTACTGTGCACTTTAGATCGTTGCTACTGTTGTCATTTGCACTTTAACTATTGTGTTGCACTTTAAACTGCTGCTCTAGACTGTTTTTACAATGTTCTTTTTGTCTTATTTGTTTTTATGTATGTACTTCGTACTACGCTTTCTGCAATCCAATTTGCCCTTTTGGGACACTTAATAAATCTTGAATCTTGAATCTTGAATCTTGAATCTACACAGTCTCTGTCTCTGTCCACAGCTAATCTCACATACTACTGGGCCAATCAACCTACTATCTTCTGTGCACATTTATGCCTGTATGCTCTCAACGACCTCTCATGGTTGCACTGATTAATTTTTTTTGACAAACCTCTTATTGCCTGTTTTATACCCTCATTATAATGACTCTCTGACCTTGGGGGCTCATAAATTATGCAGTCCTTCAAGCAGACGAGTTCCTGAATTCTGTCTCGATGCGTGAAGCCGTGGCAGAAACCTGGTGGACATTTACAAACTACCGAGTGCACTTTTCTAGTTTAATTTGATTTCCTTGTGTTAATTTGAACAGTTAATTTGCAGTGCCCGTTCCCCTCCCTCCTCTTCCTTCATGCATACATCCCCCCCCCCCGGATGGTCTACTCCAATTGCACAAAATTCGACACTGCCACTGTGGCTCACTTTACTTTACTTTTTACTTTACTTTATTGTCATTTAGTAGACACTTTTATCCAAAGCGATGTACACCTCACCTGGTAGAGCGCGTACCACAATGGCTTAGTCCTTCGCGCGGCCACCGCGGGTTCGAATCCGACCCGTGGTCCTTTGCAGCATGTCATCCCCTCTCTCTCTCTCCCTACATTTCCTGTCTGCCTACTGTCGCGCTGCACTTTTTCAGGTCCCCAGCAAGCTCGAAGTCGTTCGGACCAACGGCCCTGGAGATACTGTACACGAAAGCCATGTACTGATTGGCCAAATTGCACGAAAATTGGCAGTGCACTCTGTCGGAATCCCAGCAGGACACCCCCCAAGTTTGAAGTCGGTCGGACGAATGGTTCTCGCGAGAAACTGCTTTTTGTGTTGCCAGTAGGTGGTGCTGTGACTATGTGCGTGTCCACATTGCATGAAATGCATCACGGTTCTTGCTCACATCAACGGTTCTTGAGATAAACTGCTTTTTGTGTTGCCAGTAGGAATTAGTAGTAGTAATTCCCCTTGACACCCTTGAACCTGCTCTTTGTCTATGAAGTTAGCATTACAGCACCTCGTTAAGCTTTTGACAAGCTTCTCTCATATTCATACTAATTGCCTCTTTAGTCAAACATTAGGTTCAGACAGAATGTGAAAATACATTTTTGAGGCGGCGTGAATGCATATTTGCAAAGTCATTGGAAAGAGATGAATGGAGCAAGATACAGTAGATAAAGAACTATAGTGACGTGAGGCCTTCACTGACGTTGGGACATTTTCAGGTTGGCCTAGAAATTTGTCCCACACAGCAACGCAAAAACCAAGGCCAAAAATCCCATTGCAGCAGTGCGTCATGCACAAATAAAGGGATATGAAACTTCACCTTTCTTCCTTTGTGAATGTACAGCGTCTACCAGAGATGTGACCAAGTCAACTTTTTGCTCAAGTCCTGAGATACAAGTTTCAAGTCAAGTCCCAAGTCTAAATGTAGATTACCAAGTCAAGTGCAAGTCAAGTCCATAACAATGTCAAGAGGGCGTCTGGGTAGTGCAGGGGTAAAAGCACTCACCTACCACCAGGGAGACCCAGGTTCAGTTCCCAGGTTCAGTGGTACTGGTACCTCCGGCTTGGTCAGACATTCCTACAGGCACAATTGGCTGTGTCTACGGGTGGGATGCCGGTGGGGTATGAGTCCAGTTTGCTGCACTGGCGCCTCTGAACTCAAGTCACAAGTCTTTTCTTCATGCATGAAGTCAAGTCTTAAGTAATTACAGTTGTGCCTCAAGTCTGGATCAAGTCCAAGTCATGTGACTTGAGGACCCCACACATCTGGCTTCTACTTAACTAGAGATTATTATTATTATTTTGCACCAGGGGGAAATATACACTGTCAACATTAAGTTGAGACAAATTTAATTTAACGTCCTCCTACCTGAATCCACAGAGGTTCCATGGTCGGCCCAGGAGAGGTCAGGTTCTCTAGATGTCCTGTCCTTTCGTAAGTGAATACTGTCCCAGCTGCCTTGTAGTCTCCGTTCCACTGGATGGTCCAGCCACCATTGAGAAAATACTTGCCGGGGTTGTCACTTCGCAGTGCCAAGAAATTCCCAGCCTCGGCCACCTCCTCGATCCGGATGTCCCACGCTCCCTCTGGGATCAGCCCAATGTCTACATAGCCTTGGAGATAAGTCCAAGAGTGGGACGTTACATTTTATAGAGAGCCAAAGTGGAACGTCACTCCCTGCTTCAGAACTGTACCAGAGATTTTCATCCACCATTTATTTTCCCATAGACATTTCGTAAAATGCTTATGAAAATTGTTTTACTTGTTCAAAACAAATGGTTCAGATATATTTAGAAACAGGAGCGATCGCATAACATTTCACTCGGACCAAAACAAAAATATTTGTATTTCCATGTTGTTGTTTTTGTTTTGGTCTGAGTGAAATGTTCTACAGTATGCTCTCCCCCGATTCTACGGTAAATATAGCTGAATCGTTTGGTTTGACGAAGTAAAAATATTTTTATAAACATTTTACTAAATGTCTATGGGAAAATAAATTGCGGAAGAAAATCTCTGGTACAGTGCTGAAGCAGGAAGTGACGTTCACTTTGCCTCTCTATTACCCGATACTGTATCTGCACCTGCCAATCTTACACTGTAACTACAAAATTCTCACTGGTACAAAATAGTAGTTTGTCACCCTTGGAAACACTGCATACTACTGTTCTTCTGTTCCATATGTGAGCTGGGTTTTGTGGTTTTTATCAGAATAAAAACAAACAAACATCTAAAGAATAAAAACTAATTAGAAAGTGACATAAACTAATTAATTGTTTTTCACTTCCTCTTAAGAGATTTAGGATAATTAAATATGTAAATAATTCAAGTGAGGGAGGGTTTGTCTCTAATGCAATTACACGTAAAATAATTTAAATGTAAATAACTGTTTGTTGTCACGGTGATTGCTTTCAGGGACTAATTAAAGCTGCAGTAGGCAGGATTTCTAAATTGGCCTTGAGCAAAAGTAATCCCCAGAATGGGAGAAGGACATTTTTAAGCATGCCAAAATCTCATCGCTATTAATACAGCCATTGCTATTTACTTTTTAAATTAAATTTCAAAGCCTCAGAGAAATGAGGCAAACTCTGAAGCCAGACAGCGTAGCCACAGGTATCATCTGTGTGCAGGTTGCTCTCTCTCTCTCTCTCTCTCTCTCTCTGGGTGTCTGTCTGTTTTTTAACACCTGGTTGACACCTGCCTATACAGGGACCTTATCGCCTTGCACCCTCACTCTCTGCTTACAGGTAGCGTTTCTACCGTACTGCATGACAATGTCACTTACGCAATTTCGTATGGCTGCACCATTACATCAAACAGAAAACAAATCTAGATGTCCTGTGCATCAATTCATATCACATTTCCCCGTAATTCAGCGTGACATGTTTGGTATCTTTGGAAAACGTTGGGACCTTGACTAGAATTTAAAATAAACGCCTGTGAGTTTGAACAAAGCTTGGCCGCGCAGCATGCATTCGTAATGATGCTCCTGCTGGCAGCACCGGCAGGGTGGAAAAGGAAATCGCACTGTCTCTAAACATAATAGAGAGCCAAAGTGAACGTCACTTCCTGCTTCAGCACTGTACCAGAGAGTTTCATCCACCATTTATTTTCCCATAGACATTTCATAAAATGCTTATAAAAACAGTTTTAATTGTTCAAACCAAACGGTTCAGATATATGTAGAAACAGGAGAGACAACATAACATTTCAAATATTTTTTAGATTTTTTTTTTTTAAGTTTTGGTCCGAGTGAAATGTTCTATGGTCTCTCCCGATTCTAAATGCAGCTGAACCGTTTGGTTTGCCCAAGTAAAACAATATTTTATAAGCATTTTACGAAATGTCTTTGGGAAAATAAATGGCGGATGAAAATCTCTGCTACAGTGCTGAAGCAGGAAGTGACGTTCACTTTGACTCTCTATTCATGGACGCATCCGTCTATTTACAAAGAAATTGTTGAATTTTCTCAAACTAAGGTCTGAAAGTAACATACCGAGCCCTTCACTCTCCTCGAAGGTCCTCCTCACAGTTTGGCAGGTGGAGCCGTTCCCATGGCAAACGCCACAGCGATCCTCCGTAGCATTAGAGCCGATCACATAGTCACAGCCCACGTTCTATAACACAGGCAGACAAACAACGTACAATACATTATCCATTTACAGCACGTTTCACAGTGAGAGAGAGACCAGATAACAGACGCTAATAATGAGTGACTAACCCAAACGTCTGCACAAGCCCGCGAGGCAGCGAGGGATGCTAGAAAGGAGCGCGCGTAGCGAGCGAGATTGCTAGTCTTTATAACGAATGAAGTGGGAATAGCTTCTGCCTCGACTGTGTCACTATAGCTTACTCAAACCACATGCGGGTGGACTCTGTGTGAGAGAGAGAAACCCTCATTCTATTTCATTCAAATTGAATAATAATAACAATAATAATAATAATAATAATAATAATAACAACAACAATGACATATGAACCCTTACAGAAAAACCACATGAACTTCACATGTGCAAAATCATGTGATCGCATGTGATCACATGTGATTTTGCACATGTGCAATTTCACATGTGATCACATGTGAAAACGCATTAAATTTCACATGTGAAAACGGGTGGAAAACATGTGAAACATGTGCTTTGCCCATGAGAAGCGTGTGGTTTTGGAACATTTTCACATGTGAAATGTGTGAAACCCATGTACCGTAAATTCCGGACTATAAGGCGCACCGGTCTATAAGCCGCACCTTCAAAGTTGACTATTTTTTTCTTCTATAAGCCGCATCGGTCTATAAGCCGCGGGTGTTTTAATGGTATTTTTTGTTTTTTTTACAGTGCACACAGTGTCCGCGGTGTGGTGAAAAGAGGGCAAGAGAGGAAATTAAAACAGAAGTGGATTTATAGTTAGAAAGAGTGCTAAAGAAGAGAGAATTCCGTTTTTTATTTTTTTATTTTAGTTACTCACAGTACTATTGACCAGTCCAACTCAAAAGATATTCGGCAGTTTCACTTTGAGCTCTTGTTCCGCCGCTGGGCACACAGTGTCCGCGGTGTGGTGAAAAGAGGGCAAGAGAGGAAATTAAAACAGAAGTGGATTTATAGTTAGAAAGAGTGCTAAAGATAGTCCGGTCTGGTTATGACGAGTCTCGCTGGGTACAGTACGCCAAAGCGATATCCATTGACTCGATGATGCTGTTGTATGTTGCGCGTTTCTGTTGCACCAACGCGGAGAGGTCCTGCCGGACGAAAAAGCGTGTACCCTCCCAGGTGAGGGGCTTCTTCCCCGCAGCCTGGAGGATGAGTTGACGGTCGGGCCAGCGGAGTAGGCAGATGAAGATGGCCCTCGGTGGCAGGCCGGGGTCTGGACGTGGCCGAGGCGCCCGGTGTGCCCTGTCCACCTCTGGTGGTTTCTCGCCTTCCTTCAGGTCCAGGATGTAACACAGGATTTTGCCACGAAAGCGTCCATGTCACCAATCTCAGCTCCTCTTTTACATTGATCAGGCGAATGTTATTTCTTTTACTCCTGCTGATTAAGTCATCAACCTGCGTGTGCAGGGTTTCGATTTTGCATTTTATCCATTTTCGGACTCACTGTGTTGTTTTTGTCCTCCAGTGCGCGGATGCGCTTTTCCGCATTATAAACTCTGTTCACGGTTGCCTTAGTTTCTTTAGTGAGTGAGTGGATGGACTTCTGCACGTTTTCAAACTTGTTTTCAAGCTGCTCAAAACCTCTGAGCGATGTCGGACTTAATCGATAGTGTTTCACGGAGTAAAAGTTTAGCCCAAGCGTGTATCTCCAGCCTCCAGCAGGTGAGTCATTTCCTCATTCATGGCGTGATTGCTTCGTCTTTTTCTTTCTGCTTACCTGTGTTGTGTTATGTTATGTTATGTTATGTTGTTAAAAGAGGGCAAGAGAGGAAATTAAAACAGAAGTGGATTTATAGTTAGAAAGAGTGCTAAAAAAGAGAGATTTTTTTTTTTTTTTGGAAAAAATCCATAGATAAGACGCACCGTTATATAAGCCGCAGGGGCCAAAAAAGGCCAAAAAACGGGAAAAAAGCCGCGGCTTATAGTCCGGAATTTACGGTAAATGTTGTTTTCTATACAACATTGTTTGCTATACAACATGTGGCAAAACATGTGATCACATGTTATAACATGTGATCACATGTTTTCCACATGTGAAAATGTTCCAAAACCACACGCTTCCCATGGGTTTCACGTGTTCCACGTTTTCACATGTGAAATTTCAACATGTGTCCACATGTTCACCACATGTGGACACATGTGAACCTCATGTGTTTTTTCTGTAAGGGCAATATCAATATGTGGCTGGCAGGCAAATTTACAAGCCCTTTTGGTGTAAACCAGTTTAACAAATCCCGCAAAATCATTGCGTCATTGCAACACTTTTCTATATACACCAAATCATCTACTAATGCAAACTCTGTAAATTTCTGTTGCAATCTGTCTGCATCTCCACAGTGCCGGCTCACTGACTGGCATTTTGGTTCAGGGTAATAGGGGGCTCTAGGGGGCAGGCTATCATCTTGGGAGATAACAGCCTCCACGTGGTCGTCTATCAACAGATTAATTTTCATACAGAATGTCACACAGAACGTGCGGAACTAGTCTGCAGAGGAAATGAGCTGAGGGTCGACTAAACACGCTGCATCGTCAATGAAGTCCCAGCAGGGCAGTAAAGTCAAAAAGAAAACAGAGGGGCAAAGTGAACGTCACTTCCTGCTTCAGCACTGTACCAGAGATTTTCTCCCGCAATTTATTTCCCCATAGACATTCCGTAAAATGCTTATAAAAAGAGTTTTACTTGGTCAAACCAAACGGTTCAGATATATTTAGAATCGGGAGAGAGCATAGAATATTTCACTCGGACCCAAACCTAAAAAAACATCGAAAAAATATTTTCTTTAAACCCGCATTTTTTTTAACGTTTTGGTCGGAGTGAAATGTTATGTGATCTCTCCTGTTTCTAAATATATCTGTGTCATTTGGTTTGAACAAGTACAACTATTTTTATAAGCATTTTACGAAATGTCTATCGGGAAAATAAATGGTGGATGAAAGTCTCTGGTACAGTGCTGAAGCAGGAAGTGACGTTCACTTTGGCTCTCTATACAGGCATTAGCACTGTAAATTGCTCAGAAAATTGGGAGATAAGACAGATAAAACGCTGAAGAGGAGAGAACGACACATGTAAGGCGCAGGGAGCTTCTTGAAATGTGTTGGAACAGTAGGCGTTGCTACCTTACAGATGCCGTTGATGCACATGTCGCGGCTCGTGCTGCCTTCGAGGCACTGCGTCCCATCGGCGACGGCGTCCAGCATCTTTTCGGAGAAATGCTCGTTCAACGGACGGCAGTGCAGTTCACAAGGGTTGACTGAAAGAGTTTTGAGAGGGGTCACAGAAGACAAAGTTGTGATGAGTATAAACACGTTAAAAATACAACTAGGAGGCGAGCACTCGGAGAGGGCAGATCTCCGCCAACAAGGCCAAAAGTCCAGTCTGCTATCAAACGCAAATATCAGATTGGATCTGCTCCAGAATTTAAGGGTTTCTTCCTTGACCCATGCTACACCCTTCCACTAAGTTTCATAAAAATCGACCGTGTCGTTTTTATGTAATGCTAACAAACAGACAGACAGACAGACAAACAAACGGCACCCAAAACACAACCTCCTTGGCAGAGGTAATGAGGAGAGGTGCCAAAAAAAAATATATATATTTTTTAGATTATTTAAAGTAGCTGCCTTTTGCCTTGATAAAGGCAAAAGGAAATAAATTCATACATAAGGCATCAACTTTTTACATTTGTCTAAAAAGTCTTTAGACCAGGTTGGCTTGATAATGGAAAACATCGGTTCTGGTGTGCCCAAAACTGGCAGTTGTTGTCTCACACCCTGAGTCCAGTTTAAATTGCTCACTTCTGTTGTTGACTGTGACCCACTTGTGGAAGTTGCCCTTGTAAGGCATGGTGTTGAAGTGCCCACACTGGATGTCTCTGAAGGAGGGCAGCTCCTGGAGGCACGGCGCGCTGTTACAGATCTGGTACCTCCGCCGCTCTCCCAGACAGTACTTCCCCCCGTACTTGGGGCTATAGAGAAAAAGCAAAAATACGTTATTTGCAGCGCTGCTGTTTTTAACTTTCTTGACTTCTCTTAATTTTTCAATGAACTCGTGCAGTGCCCGTTCAAAACGGGCCTGAGTGTCTGGAACGGGCCGATTGCTGCTGCTTGAGGCTTTCTCGAAAACCGCGTGAGCCCATACCTCTTGAGCCCCGCTGCTGCACAGAGCGCTGTTCGCTTGTTTATTCAAAGTTTATTAATATTGAACATCGGACATTGCATATGCTTGGGTCCCCAGCAAGTGTGAAGTCGATCAGACGAACGCTTCTCAAGATATGCTAACGACACACAGACAGAGATTCCTGGAATGAGTAGAGAGATAGTACTGCGATGATTTGTGGACAATTACAGAAACGCTTTGGTTGTTTTAAGTAGCTGCATGGCTGATGTTTGATGTTTGCAACAGTCTGGCAAGTTCAATTAAAAAGGACAAATTGATCAGAGTAATGTCATGGTAGGATCGTATTATTGATCTGGTCAACTATTCACATTGTATAGGGTATTTTTGAGACACAGTTACCTTATATAATTGAGTATGGCTGGCAATTATTCAGTGGCCCAAACCTCCATTTGAATATTATAATATATAAAGATATAATGATACTATTGTGAAGTTCATCCAACAAATCTATTAACTGAAGTTTCATTCTGAAGCCTACAGGCTAAAGAGAAGCAGCACAACCTGAAGGTTTTTGCAGAGAGAAGCTCTCTGTAGATTACATTATAACACCAGATACTCTCCTGTGTCTCGCCCACATGCTGGAGGTGGATGAAATTATGTATGTGGGTTAAGTTACTTCCCTCCCTAGACAGTTTGTTATACAGTTGCAAACAGCTGCTGCATTAATCTATCAGTAAAAGTATCTGTCATTGCACTAACTTACTACTTATTATTGCATTACTTATTGTGTTGAGAGAATCATATCAACTTGATAAATTAAAGGAACAGCTCACCCTAAAATCCAAAATCCATATTTATATTCCCTCTCACCTGTAGTGCTATTTATCCACCTAAACGATATAGATGGATAAATAGCACTACAGGTGAGAGGAAAACTATGTATTTTGGATTTTAGGGTGAGCTGTCCCTTTAAGCTAAAGTTGACTGTTGTCTAAATAAAACATGAACATGTGCCCTGGTTAGCTCCTAACTGCTGGCTAATGGCTTACTAACTTTCTGCTAAAACTACTGTATTTCCATTACATGTTACAGTGCATCCCTCCCTATATAATAGTGATCAAAGGAACAAGGAATCAAGGTAAACAATAAAGAAAGTGTTATAAACATGCACCTGTAATCAAGCTGGAGTAATTGAGGATGAAATGTAAGACTCACACTGGGTTGACACAGTCCCTGTGGGCATGCTGCACTCCGGCTCCACACGTCCTGGAACAGGCCGACCACTCGCTCCACGGAGCCCAGCCACCGTTCACACTCTCAGGATGGTGTCCGACGACTACACACTCACCGCTGAAACACCACTGCAACAAACACACACACACACACACACACCGCTGAAACACCACTGCAACAAACACACACACACTCACCGCTGAAACACCACTGCAACAAACACACACACACACACACACCGCTGAAACACCACTGCAACAAACAAACACACACACACACACACACACACACCGCTGAAACACCACTGCAACAAACACACACACACACACACACCCCCCCCCCCCGCTGAAACACCACTGCAACAAACACACACACACACACACCGCTGAAACACCACTGCAACAAACAAACACACACACACACACACACCGCTGAAACACCACTGCAACAAACACACACTCACTCAGCACTGAAACACTGCAACAAACAAACACACACACACCACTGAAACACCACTGCAACAAACACACACACACCACTGAAACACTACTGCAACAAACACACACACACCACTGAAACAACACTGCAACAAACACACACACACACCACTGAAATACCACTGCAACAAACACACACTCACCACTGAAACAACACTGCAACAAACACACACACCACTGAAATACCACTGCAACAAACACACACTCACCACTGAAACACCACTGCAACAAACACACACTCACCACTGAAACACCACTGCAACAAACACACACACACCACTGAAACACCACTGCAACAAACACACACACTCACCACTGAAACACCACTGCAACAAACACACACTCACCACTGAAACACCACTGCAACAAACACACACTCACCACTGAAACACCACTGCAACAAACACACACTCACCACTGAAACACCACTGCAACAAACACACACTCACCACTGCAACAAACACACACTCACCACTGAAACACCACTGCAACAAACACACACTCACCACTGAAACACCACTGCAACAAACACACACTCACCACTGAAACACCACTGCAACAAACACACACTCACCACTGAAATACCACTGCAACAAACACACACTCACCACTGAAACACCCCTGCAACAAACACACACTCACCACTGAAACACCACTGCAACAAACACACACTCACCACTGAAACACCACTGCAACAAACACACACTCACCACTGAAACACCACTGCAACAAACACACACTCACCACTGAAACACCACTGCAACAAACACACACTCACCACTGCAACACCACTGCAACAAACACACACTCACCACTGAAACACCACTGCAACAAACACACACTCACCTCTGAAACACCACTGCAACAAACACACACACTCACCACTGAAACACCACTGCAACAAACAAACACACACACACCACTGAAACACCACTGCAACAAACGCACACTCACCACTGAAACACCACTGCAACAAACACACACACTCACCGCTGAAACACCACTGCAACAAACACACACTCACCACTGAAACACCACTGCAACAAACACACACACTCACCGCTGAAACACCACTGCAACAAACACACACACTCACCACTGAAACACCACTGCAACAAACACACACACTCACCGCTGAAACACCACTGCAACAAACACACACACTCACCGCTGAAACACCACTGCAACAAACACACACACTCACCACTGAAACACCACTGCAACAAACACACACTCACCACTGAAACACCACTGCAACAAACAAACACACACACACCACTGAAACACCACTGCAACAAACACACACAGCTGAAACACCACTGCAACAAACACACACACTCACCACTGAAACACCACTGCAACAAACAAACACACACCACTGAAACACCACTGCAACAAACACACACAGCTGAAACACCACTGCAACAAACACACACACCACTGAAACACCACTGCAACAAACACACACACTCACCGCTGAAACACCACTGCAACAAACAAACACACACTCACCACTGAAACACCACTGCAACAAACAAACACACACTCACCACTGAAACACCACTGCAACAAACACACACTCACCACTGAAACACCACTGCAACAAACAGCACAATTCTCATCATAAAAAGGTTCAATGAGACATTAATAATAATTATTAATGTCTCATTGAACCTTTTTAGCCTCATCTTCTTGTTCTTTAGTTGACAGGAAGTAAACACAGCATGCTTCTTTGCTGCTGTAGCCAATCCGCCGCTTCAAGGTTGGTCATGTGGCGCTGCCCTTAGAGGCTGTTCTGCACGCCACTGTTGTAGTAGTCTCGTGGCCAGCCTCCTCTCCCTTCCGTCCGAGGAGTCTGTCTGGCGCCGCAGGTCTCCATAACTGGGATAAACCTAAACCCTCCCCTGCTCTACTCTGCTCTCCCATTGGAGCGACTGTTTCGGTGGCAGCCGGATGTCCGCTCCCGGCTTATTACAAGCTCTGTCATTGGCTCCGACCACGTCAATCAAGAGCGGCTTGTGCTCCCTCCTCCCTGTGTGTCGCTGTAAATAGTGCCCTGCCGCCGCAGTGAAAACAACAACGCTAACTAGCTAGCAAGCTAACGGCAGAAACCTACACGCTAGCTCGTTGCTACACGCTGAAAACGGCAAGTTGGATTGTTTTGAAACTATTTTCCAAGGGCACTGCCGCAAGCGCCGCCCATCGCAATCCCACTATGGAGACCTGCGGCGCCAGACTCCTCGGACGGAACGGGGAGGAGGCTGGCCAGCGAGACTACTGTTGTAGTGAGCGTACTCATGCCTGTCTGTTTCGCTTGAACGAGTCTTGACATCTTGATATTCTTCTGTAACCTCTCTCATCCGCCAGACATTTTCACCCTGGAGGACTGCCGCTGACTGGATGTGCATTTTCAGTCATTTGTAGACACTACAGTATAGTGCATGCAAAATCATAAGGTTGTCTGTTTCTGAGATGCTGCCTGGAATCAAAGTAGCTTAGATCAAGCGGCTTGTCTATTCTAATGTTGTATTTATTTGTGACTCACTGCCTGGGCAGGTGTATGTAAACAGTCTATAAATATGTATATAGTATTCATGTATATTTATAGACTGATTATATATACATATACATGCATATATACATGCATTGTATACCCTATCATAAGGCCGAATTTCCACTTGTTGATTCCTACTGTATGAGCTCAGCTACATGCAAACCTTCAGGAATCTTGAGCTGACAGTTGTGGATATAATGCTCATTTGCAACAGCATTGATAGCAGCAGTGCTTTCTCTTGAGGAAAAAGATCTCACATAACACTGAGTTTTCCCTCCCTGTCATTGGTGGGTATCTGTTGCTTCATCAAGCTAAAAGTGTTCTGATAGGCTGATGACTAGAGCAGGGCTAATCTGCCGTGTAAATGCAAAGTTTTGAATGAGTTTGATCAGGCCTAGATTATGGAGAATGTGTGTCTGTCCGTCCATATGTCTTTGTTTATTTTTTTTTATCCCTCCTGATGTGTTGTCACCACCCCCACCCCCCACCCCCCCATATAAAAAATGATATCGAGTATTGGTTTTTTCCTTGGTATCGGTATCAAAGTTGGAAATTCTACTAGCGTGACTGACAACCCTAGTTGCCAACCAGAAATCTGCAAATCTGCAAATCCTGTATTTCCGTGAAATGTTCCTCAGCACAGTCACAACATCTACCAACTTTCTGTCCCATTCGGCATCGGTGGTTAGAGCTTTCACAAGTCGTCTAAAGTCAACGGAGTCGGAGTCGCGCTGAATTAAGGTTGGAATCCCCCCTTCAATGTGACTGAAGAGACCTACTTTGTTCTCTCCACAGTTGGTCCCGTCCACGGCCCCGTCCAGCTTGGAGTGGCAGGTCGTTCCCACGGTGCACCACAGCGTGCTGCAAATGTTCTAGGCAGGCAGACGGAGATAGATAAGAGTCACTTCCCTTTTCCCAACCAAAATCAATCAACCAAAACAAGCAATGCCTGAAGACCGCACTATTATTATGAACGGTGGATTTGACGATTACATTAAAGCATATTTTAACGACATTAAACAAACAGCTTGCCGTTGTCTCATTTTCTTATCTGCCAATATAATGTTGGTGGCCTCATCCACCTACTGATTAAACCAGACACCTTTCTGAGTAGTTGTTGTTGTAGTCAGAATTCAGTGTGGTTGGGTTATTTCCCCACATCTCAACTGCTTATCCCCCAACCAGGGGCGGAGCGACCCTATCAGCCCAGAGGGGGCAAAGCTCTTAGGGGGGCCCCATCAAAAAAAAAAATTTTTTTTTTTTTTTTTTTTTTTTTGAAGGCCAGGCCAGGCCGCAGGGCCGGTTCCAGAACAAGATGACTAGGGGTGCATCCTAGATAGGAAGGGGTGCAGATGCCCGGCCAAAGGCCGGGCCCACTCGGGTGGCCGGCCAAAGGCCGGCCGCCCGAAAAATTTGACATGTTATTTTACTAAAAATAATGCATTTGACCATCATTTCAAGTAGAATGATACCACCCAAGCAAGAATATTTCAAGTGTTTCAAGTGCTTTACTGAAATATTTGGACCATATAATGATAATACAATTATCTCAACCTTAACACATTCAGTGCCAGCGACGCCATATGGCGTCATTAGAAATTTACCGTACAGTGCCAGCGACGCCAAATGGCGTCATAACTCGATTTTTTTTTTTTGACGGGGGGGTGTCGATCTATGCCTCTTACATCGCCTCTTACAATATTCAGAGGTATTGAATGTGTCTAACCTATTTTACAGAACCCTTAGGTGGCGACAGCGCTCTCCAGATGAGAGAACGTGGGTCCCTATTCTCCCACAGGCCTTCGGCGCTAAAACGGGCCTTAAACGCAAAAAAACGTGCCTTGCGCCTGTTTCGGGAAAATAGCAATAGGCTTTAGGCTGCCAAATGCGCTTTAGGCCGAATGGGCGTGGCGGAGTCCCTGAATGCGCCGAAGTGGGCGTGGCGGCGCTAAATACCGGCGTACTACTATCTTCCAGCCATCTTCCGACCTGGCCGACTTTTAGCGCTTTGCGCTTTTGAAAAGCTGGCCTAAAGCAGGATTCTGTGCACCGGGGACAGGAAAGTGAATGGAGAATACAATATATAGAAAAAAATACTTTAGAATACAATAGAATATAAGATTGCAACCCTTCTCAGGCTTTTTGGGTGAAGCTGTAATGCAGTTTCATAAATTTAGTTTAGGCTATCATAATAATCCCCATTTATGTGTAATATAGCTCTACGTTTTATTACCCCCCCCCCCCGAAATTAGCTAGGCTACTAATATTACTAATATTCCTAATTAATATGTATTATTATTTCATTCAGATAATTGACATTATAGGCATGTATATCGTTTAATGTGAGAGAAAGGGAGAGAGAAAGAAAAGAGAGAAAGAGATAAACTGGATAAACTGTTGTGTAGCGCTTCTTCAAACCCCACTCTTCATTACAGCTATTCATTACAGAATTGTCTGTTGTATTTATTTTTTCTGTGTGCAAAGCATAGAAAGTTATAATTATTTCCAAATGTTTCCCCCGTCTGTGGCAGCGGAGCTGTCCGAGGTGCTGAACAAGCGCAGCGCATAGACGGCCACCTGGGGCGGCTCACTCAGGCGGTCCAGGACTGGGCGCGGGCCGTCGGCGGGGTAATTCTCCTCCCCAAACAGTGCGCGATGGTACATTTGAACCTGAATGGATAGATGAATAAACAACTTAAGTAAAGAGTTGTTTTGTAGCTATTCAAAATGAATGGTGGACAGATATATCACCTGATTCGCCAGCACCATCTTCTCCTCAGCTGTGAATTTAGTGGATCGGTTTTGGTCTGCCATATTGATCACACTGCGCCAGCTGCTGCCAATCTGGCTTTTAAAGCCCCTCTGATTGATTACTGAATATTTTATTGAGAATGAACATATTTGTCAGAGCCTGTGGGCAGGGGGTGGGGGGGACGCATATATAGGCCAAATAAAATACTATTACTCAATAATAAAATCCTGTAAATTAAATAGAATTAAGTTATCAGATCCAGTAAAAGTGATAGGTGTCATTCAGAGGATGTTGCATCGTGCAGTGGGGGAGGAGAGATAAAACGATATCATTCTGGCCAAACTTTCATTTAATCTCATGACATCCAGCCATAGGCAATATTTTTTTCTATCAGATGCATTTAGAAATTATTTTCACTTTGGTCTTGCTATAGTGTAGCGTATTTACATGCTTGCAGTATTTTAACTGCAGTTAGATTGGTTTGAGAATCATTATAATATGGAATAATAGCCTATATATGGAGATAGACAGACCGGATGAAGGGAGGGGGGGGCGGCGGAGCCCTTGGCTTTGTCTGGTTTTACCGGATTTGTCCAGGAATTGGAGCTTAAAAGGCAAGCGTGTGTCTCTTCCCTGCAATTCTCCAATGAGCGGACAATGCATAATTTTACGCTTAAAAGGCGTGGTTATAATGGTTGAGGCTGAGTTTAGCGCCGATACCAAGATATCAAGTGCGCCTTTCCACGCCCACTGCTTTGCGCTGCTGCTGGCGTTCGGCCTAGAAACTGCGCCGCTGCAACGATAGAGCCCGTGGAGTGAAACACACAGAAGAAGTCATTGGGGGGAAGGAAATCGCATCGCATCCGTCCGTATGCAGCGGCTTCATTGAAGCAACGTTTAGCTGTGCCCCTGCAGCAGCCAATCTGCTATCACAATTGAGCACCTCGATGTCCGCTGCAACAGCCTCCGTGTCCGCTGCAACACATGATCAGCCGTGGATTTGTTATTATTCTCAACTCGAAGCATGGGAGCTGGTACACGCGGCTGTAAAAAAGCAGCATCTAGCGGACTTTTTCAGTGCTGAGCACAGGCAGATAAAACAGCAGAGCAGAGAGATACTCCTCCCACAACGGGGGGGGGGGGGGGAGGAGGGGGGGAGGTGGGCACGCAGAGCCAAGTACACAACACAGACCCAGACAGCAGGACAGGGTTGGCAAACGCAAGCCAGAATATCCGATGCCCACCAGCAGCAAAAGATCAGCAAGAAGCTGCAACCAGCAGCGCATGCAGGCGCCAGCGCTGCTGGTTTCAGCTAAAAATATTATTCTTCCAAACAAAATTCCCTTGCCTTCACTGTTTTATTGAAGGAAATTATTTTTGAGGTGTGACTACATCAGAAAATTAGCTTCAGAGTCAGTGATGTGCTTGAAATGTTTAATTTCACAAAAGGCTCATTATCTCAGCTCGTAGAAAAAAAGCTCTTTTTTTCGTTCAATCAAGCTATCTTCTCCGGCTCATAACTAAAGAACGGAAAATGGGATCAATAAACTTTTTTTTGCAGGTGATAGAAGAGAGTCTCATCGTTATTTGTGCGTGTTCAGTGTTTACATAGTAATTATTAAAGAAATTATATGACTGTTTTAAAATGCATTGCGGCCTATGTGGCACAGCAAGCAACCTTTTGCCCAAGGGCCGTGGCACTGAAAGTGTTAAAAGGTTACATATAGGTGCCAAAAAGCCATAAAATCACATCAAAGAACAAAGAAAAACAACAACTATAATTCAAGTTTAAACAGTAAGTGTGCAGCTGTAGCATTTATAAAAAAAAATTTTTTTTTTTTTTTTTTTTTTACTTTTCAACTGAGCATGCAGACAAATACGGGTGCAATGCATGCTTTTGCACCCCCGTAGAACCGGGCCTGCCAGGCCGCGAAGAAAAATGTGCCTTTTTTGCATGTTTGAATCGGTTTTAGCCATATTTAGTGGAATATCTCATTTTAAACACACCAATGTTATTGTCTATTGATTGAATTCCTCTCAGACTCACACCACTGACTTTATTAAATAAAGTCATTTTAACTCATTAAGTGCCATAGACGACCTAACTCGTCTTACATAATCCAACGCTTAAGTGCCAAGGACGGACTAACTCGTCTTACATAAAGATTTTTTTTTTTTGACAGTGGGACATCAATCAACCCCTTTTACATCTTCGAGTTAACTATTTGGAGCAAGAGCATGTGTGTAATCTATTTTACCGACCACTAAGTGGCGACAGAGACCGAGAGAAGTCACAGCCACGGGACCCAAAAGCCACAAAAGCAGCCGCCTCCCGCGGCACACAGAACGGACAGAGATCCCTTCCCCCCAGAGCCGCGCAGCAACGCGCGAACACACACACACACACACACACACACACACACACACACACACACACACACACACACACACACACCGCGGAAGCAAGCCATTCAAGGAAATGGCGACGCGATTTTACAGTATTCCATTTCAGACTCGTCTTGCCCGACAGGCAAGCAGGCAGGCAGGCACGCAGACAGACAGGCAGGCAGCACAACGCGCTTCTGACACGCCCGCTGAAGCCAGGAGGAAGGAGGAGAAGACACACGGAGGGAGGAGTTTGAATGAGAGGGGTGTTTCCTGTTGTTATGGAGGAAATTACTGTTCAAAACTATTGTTTAGAATGTCTGACGGTCTTACTGATGCCAAAAATGAATGGTTAAAGTGACTGTTTCACAAAAAGCCATTTATCTCTGAATAAATTTCCAGACGCTGAAACCATGCTGTACTCAACGGCTAATATCTACATAACTACTAACTCTGCAAACTAACTCTTTTAGACAGAGAAAGCACACATTCTATTAGTTATTTTTAGATGATTGATGTTCATGAATTCTTAACAGAAAAGAATCCTCGGCTGTTCTAAAATGAGCCAGAATCGTCAAAAACACCCCTGGCACAACTTACCTACAGGAATGAAAACATGGCTGGCATTCAATGTGTTAAGTCACAACTGTAAAATAGCTGATAGCCCCTATATCCAAAAACACAATTTGTCACTCATTGAGCCAAGTAATATTATGTCCAAGAAAGACTACAGTGAAGCCACTTTACAGACAAGCTTGTTCTGAAGAAGAAAAATAAAAACACAGGTTGCCAGCCAGGTGGCCTGGCCTGCAAAAAAAAAAAAAAAAAAAAAAAAAAAAAAAAATTTGATGGGCCCCCCTGACGAGTGGGCCCGTGGCGGCCGCACCCTCTGCCCCGGCGTACGCTCCGCTACTGCCCCCAACACCTGCTATGGAGATGCTAATTTGGCTGCACAGTTAGCAGTGAAATCTGGGTCGGAATCAGCAGCAGCAGGGCAGACTGTGGAGGAGGAGGAGGAGGAGGAGGAGGAGGAGGAGGAAGAGGAAATAATCATAATAAAATATGCCCCCCCCCCCGCCCCCACTCTCCAAAGCAGCAACTGAAAGGACTGAGAGGTTGACAGGCTGTTCACCTCCCCCTCCTGTTATTACCTCTCCCCTCCCTTCACATCAACACTCTGAACAGCACCAATAATGGACAGTAAGCAGTGAAAAGAGGGTCAGCAGCAGGGCAGACTGTGCAAAATCCAAAAATGTAAAAAGAAGGGACAATATTCAATATTGTGAAAAATATGGCGGCAAATATCACAATTTAGAACACGGCTCTCTCGAATACTCGATTCTGATTGGTCAATCAACAATATTCACCGGTCATTATTTCTCGACAACCGACCGCTGCTCTGCCACACCTGGATTAATCAGTTGGTAAGAGCATTATGTCCGCAGACGCTACTAATTAGGCCAACCAGTTGCAGCTGTGGTGTCTTGTGTGCCAATTACGAATGAAACCGCTTTGTGTTGAAAACGCTATTAAAAAATCTATTTGAATAATTATTTTTGTCAGATTATTGAATGATTTAGTTGTAGGCCGTGTTCTAAGCGGGATAATGTATACTGAGCCGGTGATTACTGGAAATAATGACCTTCAGGTGAATATTAAGCCCTCCGCTGCGCGTCGGGCAATCATTCACCTGTCGGTCATTATTTCCACAGTAATCACCGGCTCAGTATACATTATCCCTAAAGCTGGGCTCAGACTACAGGATTATGACAATCCTAGCCGATTTTGAAATCTGGCTGTGACACGCACTACAGGAGAATCTTCCCAGATTATCTTCCCTAGAATCTCAAACATGCACACACTACAAGATTTGTAAATGTGGCGCACCACGCACTACAGGATATTATTAAGATTATCGGCAGGATAATCACATTGATGCCCGGCCATACTCCGAACCTGTTTCGTTTTTGGGGTTCCAGCAGTGACCAAAGCGCTCCGCCCCCACCTCACCTCTCTCTCTTTCCTCATTTTCATGCCCGTCTCGCCAAACAAATGAATCTCACGGTAGTTAGCATGCGTGTAAACAACGCGAGTCTATTGTCTGTACAAGGGAGAACACAAACACATGCGCTACCAAAATATATTCCCCTGCTGCATGTCATGAGATCGGCAAAAGTTTGGATAGACTGGATTGCTTCCCGCAGCAGCAAAGCCTTTTTTCCCCACACTGCCTGATAAGACAGGTAGGAGATTACAGCCTCTGACTGGCAGGGGCTCAAAACTACGATATAACAACTTTTTATTCATTGGTCATTCATTGTGATATAAATTAGTGACATTTTCCCCCAAATACTCATGGTTCTGTGCTGTTGGTATTTGGTAGCCTATCTGATACCTGCAGTGCAGCGCATCAGAGCCGCGTCAATTAACGATAATGACGGGAGTCTCGCGCAGCAGCAGAATGATGTATTCGCGCAGATTTTCAGTCCTAAATATCAAACATGTTTGATATGATCGGGACGGCCCCGATGAGGCTTTGAGCAGATCGGGGAGAGTTAAGATTGGATCTGCAAACAGCTCACACTACAAGATAATCGGTGCCGAAAGTCGGGCCCGACCAAGCTTGGCAAGCTGCCAGGCCAGATTTCTCCTCCGATTCTCGGGAGGGGTGAATCGGGCATAAATCGGCCCGAAAATCCTGTAGTGTGAGCCAGCCTTTACTTAGAACACGGCTCTCTTGAATACTCGATTCTGATTGGTCAATCAACAAGATTCACCGGTCATTATTTCTCCACAACCGACCGCTGCTCTGCCACACCTGGATTAATCAGTTGATAAGAGCATTTTGTCTGCAGACACTACTAATTAGGCCAACCAGTTGCAGCTGGTGTCTTGTGTGCCAATTACGAATGAAACCGCTTTGTCGTTGAAAACGCTATTAAAAAATCTATTTGAATAATTATTTTTGTCAGATTATTGAATGATTTAGTTGTAGGCCGTGTTCTAAGCGGGATAATGTATATTGAGGCGGTGATTACTGGGAAATAATGACCTTCAGGTGATTATTTCCCCCGTAATCACCGCCTCAATATACATTATCCCTTACATATTCGCTATTATCGTAAAAGCCTAGTGTGGTTCCACTTGAATTTAACGACAAAAAGAACACATAGGTATTCATAGTATTCCCATGATGTCACAAGCCTTTTTCCTACCAATATGGCGCTACAATACACACAGCTTATTGTCTGTAAGTGTCACTTGATTGTAATCACCTGTTAATTGATCACAATCACCTGTTTCCCTACCAAGATGGCCGTGTGGTGATGTAACAGAATACTCTCAATTGATGGATGACAAAAAATCCATATGCAGGGCCTAATCTTGCTCTCTTTGATAAGACTTGCATTTTCTTTTTTCAGACTAGCTCAGTCTAACCCTCAAGGCTTTTCATGGGGCAGAGATATCAACACTAATTATTGGCATTCCATCTTCTGAGTGAATGCATATCACTGCCTGTGACATGTCTGCCTCGGGCAATCATAACTTCATTCTCATTTTTCACCCCATTATGCATTTAGCTCCACAGCAGCAGGGCTGCTATTTGTAAGACTTCAAACATTTCCTGTATGTAAAACACACGCTTCATGTAAATCAGGGAAGAAATTGGTAGTGGACATGGTATGTAACTGACCTGAAATTAGTTATTTGGGGCATACGTTGATGTCAGCTATAAAGTACATTCCGGCTACAATCCCAACACATTCCCTTGGGTTACATCTAAAGCACAATGGAACCAAGTTCTTAATTAATTAATTAATTTGTTTATTTATTATTATTTTTGTAAAAATCTGGGTAAATATGTGTAACTAACTGTATGACTGTGTCAAATGTTAACCTACGTGGGGGGAGGGGGGACTAAATTTGATCCACTGTGACTACAGCACAATAATCAATCTGGTACTGCTATATCGTGCATTCCTTTTTAACTAGGAACTGGTAATCTTACGGTTCAAAGGTCGTGAGCTGGGACGGTGACGTCACCAGAGCTGGCATTTCCCATTCCAAACTCGTAGGAGCCTCAGCAGCCCCGGCCACAAAAATCCAAGATTACAACAGTAGTTATAATCGTAGTAAATGTTGTTCATTAGCACTTCTGTCTTGTTTGTGTCTCATTAAATCAGCTGTACACACAGCAGCACTGCCTAACTTCTATCTGTGTGGACATGTTGCTGCAGTGTTTGTATGCGCAAAATGCCTTGTTATCAACTGTTATTGCTAACAATGGCTAGCCTGGCTAGCGACTGGATCTGACCAGTGAACAGTGAACTTCCCAGCTCCAGTTTTCTGCAAATGGAACGCTAACAAAACGGATGTGACGTCATTTAGCCTCCACAAACCCAGTTATTTTTGCGATAAAGGAACCATAGATACTGGCATGAAGTAATGAATTGTGGAGCTCCTAAAGTCTCTCTGGAGGTTAGGATGAGAATGATAAAAAAAAAAAATCTATATTTCCTGCACTGCTTTCTGTGTGAAGACTGATAAAAGCCAAAAGGCCAACTGCAGCGTTTATCAGTTGGAGTTTGCTGGCAGATTAGAAAGAGGGGCTTGACCCGCTGTTGTTGCTCTTGCTTGACATTTGTGATGAATCGGCTCCACGCATGAAATGGAAATGTCACTTCTTCACACTCCACAACAGGCAATTTGTGAGGTTCTAGTAAGAAGAGCACATTGGTTTATTGTAGTTTAGAACACGGCTCTCTTGAATACTCGATTCTGATTGGTCAATCAACAATATTCACCGGTCATTATTTCTCGACAACCGACCGCTGCTCTGCCACACCTGGATTAATCAGTTGATAAGAGCTTTTTGTCAGCAAACACTACTAATTAGGCCAACCAGTTGCAGCTGTGGTGTCTTGTGTGCCAATTACGAATGAAACCGCTTTGTCGTTGAAAACGCTATTAAAAAATCTATTTGAATAATTATTTTTGTCAGATTATTGAATGATTTAGTTGTAGGCCGTGTTCTAAGCGGGATAATGTATATTGAGGCAGTGATTACTGGGAAATAATGACCTTCAGGTGATGATTAAGCCCTCCGCTGGCGCGTCGGGCTCAATCATCACCTGTCGGTCATTATTTCCCCCGTAATCACCGCCTCAATATACATTATCCCTTACGTAAAACTCTACAACAAGAGTGTGTACTACTGTATAGTGTTTGTGTGCGTGTGTATGTATGTGTGCAGCCAAGTAAGTGTGAGTGTGTGTGTGTGTGAGAGAGAGAGAGAGAGAGAGAGAGAGAGAACGAGACATGGGAGTGGATGGGATTCTTTTTCTGAAGTGTCGGTTAATTATTGATGATTGATTTCTTGATACATGCTTTAGCAAAATTGTTTGTGAACAGTCAGGCCTGTAAAGCGAATTGAATTTAAATAATAATATAATAATATAATAATATATAATAATAATAATAATAATAATAATAATAATAATAATAATAATAATAATAATAGCAATAATAATGACAACAACAACAACAACAATAATAACAATAATAATAATAATAATAATAATAATAATAAAATACATGTATGTGTTATGGTAAATGTTGAAAATCAGCAAATCATCGCTGTTTTTAACCCAGTGTGGGTGGGAAACAAGCTCATGGGAATCTGTGACTGGATTACATGTCCATGAATTTGTCTTTTCAAAATGATCGACAGTGCTGTAAATCTGCTTGCATGCCAGAGCTGTCTGTCTTCATTGTAAATCTGTGTGCATGCCAGAGCTGTCTGTCTGCCTTGGTGGGCTGCTTGTAAACCGCTGCACGTGCGCGGGGTAGCAAATGGAATTTATAGAGAACCTTGGAGAAACAATGTCGCTGGTGGAAAAATGTGTGTGTGTGTGTGTGTGTGTGTGTGTGTGTGTGTGTGTGTGTGTGTGTGTGTGGTCTCCACACACCCCTCCTCTTTCACTCTCATTGTATATTCTCTATACATTTCTCTGTCCCTGACCATGACATACTGTACAGCTGCTTTCCATTCCTTACAGGGCATCAAGGGAGTCCCTTTGTGTTGAAACAAACTCAGATGAAAAAAGAAAAAAAGAAAAGAAAAGATTTTTTTTTTTTTTTACACAGTCTTCACCATATCAAGGTCAAACAGCATTGTGGGAGTTGGAGTTGAGCTGTCACCTAGATTGAGTGAACGCTGTGTTAGTACTTCACCAGTGAGGTGAGATGCATTCTCGACAGATTACCGCTTGCACCGTTTTAACACTCAGTGGGCACAGTGTGGCACGCCTGTGCAGCGGAAGCAGAAGACAATCAGGCACAATTTATTTTCCGATGGGAGACTAGAACACTAATCGGTTATTTGCGTCTCCCCGCTCATTTGCATGCGCTACTTTAGTAAAAGCGCTGGCCGTACAATTTTCACTGTACTTGCTTTTGTGCTGCGCCTGGAATGTTAGTAGATCCATGTTCATGTTCATTTTGATTTGAGACAAGCTCACTTCTGACGATCAATAAAGCCTATGTTGTAAGGAAATATGAAACACACAGAAATTAAAACAGCAATTCCTACGAATGCAACTTTGAGAGGTTTTATCCAAAGCCGTGTAAGAAGAGTTGCGACGTCTCCATTCACTCCGATGGACCAGTTTTTTTTACTCTCAAGAGTTCCAGGAAGTAAAGTCCTGGATTAAGCAGCACTGTCGAGTTGCAGCAAAATAGACCGTTTGTGTTGTACTTTGAAAGTTTTTTTGCTTTTTCTTGAATCAAATTGTACATTATCAGCTTTATTTTAGCATGCAAAAGTAGCATAATAATAATAATAATAATACATTTATCTTATATGGAGCTTTTCTAAATACTCAAAGTCGCTTTACAGAAAACACAGAAATAAATACTTTAATTTGGAAACATTCATGAAAGGTGGGGACAGTAGGTAGAGTGGAGTGAGGTTAGGAGGAGAAGGCGAGGTTGAAGAGGTGGGTCTTGAGGGCCTGTTTGAAGGATGTTATGGACTGAGATTGACGGATGTGGCTGGGGAGAGTGTTCCAGAGGGTGGGTGCGGCAACTGAGAAGGCCCTGTCGTCTGTCTGCCATGCAGACCCATTCCTGGCTGTTCATTGGCTAATAGAGTCTCGCTTTTTGGTCCTCCGCTGACGCCACTCTCTCTCTAGAGGACACTAGTTTTATCTGTCTCCATGATTCCTGATATTTTTTGTGTTGAAAGGGGCTGAGAATGTAGCTGTCTCCTTTGCTGAGTTGCACGCAGAGAATTCAAGAGACTTACACAACTAGACTGTAAGCAAACAACATGTGGAGCTCCTCAGAGTTTGCCAAAGATGTACTGTACATTCAAACAGTGAAGTTAAGAAAAGGCTCGGGCCCGACCGATACTGGATTTTGGAGGCCGATGCCGATACCGATATTAGGAAGTAAAAAAATTCCGATATCGATATATCGGCCGATATTCTTATATTATATAATACACATTATATTACACAATTCTTTTGCAATGATCCGTCAAATATCAAACACTTGACAAAGATATGACTTGACATGACTTGAGATATGTAATGTAGGGAGGATATTTTACAGCTTATCAATAAACTTTATTGTCCAAAATGACATCAATGCAATGAAACAGTAAACCGAACTCGGAATTTAATAATTATAAATAACTAGAAATACAAAAACACAAACAGAACAAATATAAAATATAATTTGAGTTAAGAAAAAAGATCAAATATACACGACATGGTGTCTATAACTTAAAAAATACAAAATAAAAAAATATCGGCATATCGGGCCAACATATCGGCCGATACAGATATATCGGCCGATAATATCGGTGGAGCGATATATCGGTCGGGCTCTAGAGAAGGCCTTTTATTTCACTCCTATTTGACTTCTTTCTAAACCTTTCTGTAATGATGATCTTTGACAAATCCCAAATGAGTGGGCGAGACCTTTTACAATAATCTAGATCGCGAGTCAAAAGAACACACACACAAGCCTTCTGCAAGTTAACACTGTCCAAACACAACAACCACCACTCAGCAGGGCTTCAGTATCAGAGCCAAGCAAATAAAGGATGTTATATAGGATGTTGCGACAGCTTAAAATGTTGAACTACTATATACAGTAAATGTGAATGTAAAATGTAAACTATTCCAAAAGTTTGTTTGTCACATCCAACATGCCATTCCCTCTATGATGTCACATGATGATATCATTGAGTTGTTTTGATTGAAAAGAAGCAGCCTGGAGCCGCCGCCTCTCTAAGCTCACCATCCACAGGGTGAAGGATGTGTCATTCGCTTTGATGAAGACTAAAACGGAAACTGTGCATTTAGAAATCTCCGTTTCAGAGGGTTTGTCTTCCTTTTGTGAGTGCCAGCTCCCTTTGACTTTATTTGAATTTGTATTAATTTTTTGCTCTATGATTATGTGAGTGACTATGCCTCATGCCCTATGACATCACTGATGACGTCATAGGATTGTGGATGTGGATTGTGTTCGTGCGGGGCGGTGAGCTGGAGTGAGAGTATCGGGACAGAATGTAGGGAAACAGTGGATGGATAACTCCAGAAGGAGGCGGTAATGCAACATAAAGGATGCCAACTGCCATAAAACACCACAGAAGAAGAAGAAGTGTTTGTGTGGGTCTGAATCCACCCTATATCCCTATATACAGTAGCCTACAGACTACTGTATCATAACATACCATGATTGTCCAGTAGCCTACAGACTTATTGTATCATAACAACATACTATGATGTCCAGTAACCTACAGACTATTGTTTCATAACATACTATGATGCCCTGTAGCCTACAGACTATTGTATCATAACATACTATGATGTCCAGTAGCCTACAGACTTATTGTATCATAAGAACATACTATGATGTCCAGTAGCCTACAGACTATTGTATCATAACATACTATGATGTCCAGTAGCCTACAGACTTATTGTATCATAACAACATACTATGATGTCTAGTAGCCTACAGACTATTGTATCATAACATACTATGATGTCCAGTAGCCTACAGACTTATTGTATCATAACAACATACTATGATGTCTAGTAGCCTACAGACTATTGTATCATAACATACTATGATGTCCAGTAGCCTACAGACTTATTGTATCATAACAACATACTATGATGTCTAGTAGCCTACAGACTATTGTATCATAACATACTATGATGTCCAGTAGCCTACAGACTTATTGTATCATAACAACATACTATGATGCCCTGTAGCCTACAGACTATTGTATCATAACATACTATGATGTCCAGTAGCCTACAGACTTATTGTATCATAAGAACATACTATGATGTCCAGTAGCCTACAGACTATTGTATCATAACATACTATGATGTCCAGTAGCCTACAGACTATTGTATCATAACATACTATGATGTCCAGTAGCCTACAGACTATTGTATCATAACATACTATGACGTCCAGTAGCCTACAGACTATTGTATCATAAGAACATACTATGATGTCCAGTAGCCTACAGACTATTGTATCATAACATACTATGACGTCCAGTAGCCTACAGACTATTGTATCATAACATACTATGACGCCCTGTAGCCTACAGACTATTGTATCATAACATACTATGATGTCCAGTAGCCTACAGACTATTGTATCATAACGTACTATGTCGTCCAGTAGCCTACAGACTGCTGTGGTAGGCTATCTCTGAGTGTGTTTGTGGTTGCAGAGATTCTTACGTCCACGTCGTCGCAGAGCAGGGAGCCTGAGCCGTACTGCAGGCGGCACTGATGGGCAGCGCTGTACAGCACCCCGGGGGGCATGGAGCTCAGAGACAGCTGGTCCTTCACCGGGGCGTCATCCAGGCACCAGCCCCACCCGCGACTGATGGAGGGGAGGGGAGAAAATACAGGTGTGCACAGATTTAAACAAACAAAAAAAGTCACTCTCACTGCAAAAACGAATAAACTTATTTTATCTTGTACACAGACTTATCAAGCTTATTTCATTTGGTGTGTGTGTGAATTTGATCGTTTCTTGTTTCAAGATGTTCTTCACTGTTTTATGATGGTTTTCTGGTCATATTGGTACGTATCAAATAAAATGCATAGAAACAAGTAAGATTAACTAATTAATTACTTTAACTAAAAATATAATGAAATAAGCTTGATACTGTAGGTCTGAAGACAAATCGGCCTATTGCTGCATGCTTTAGTTGAGTAGTAGAGAAATATGTACAGTAATTTAGAAACCTCTTAACCTCTTAAAATTCACGAGTATACATTATTTTACTGTCAAATATGATATCGTCGACTCCGGAGGGTTAAGCATGAGACATGGTCATGAATTATTTGTTTTGATTATTTTAACAAATATCGTCAGTCATATTAGAGTTGAGTGAGAAAAAGTAAGACCAATCCAATCTAACCCAGATAGCAGCAAAATAGGGCCAACCTAATTTGAATGACCACCGCTCCTGTCCAGCCCATGGAGGAGGACGAGCCAGGATGGGAAAAACGCGGAGGACAAATTTCAACTTCAAAATTTCAAAACCGCCTATGAGGCACTGATGAGTTCTTATCAAAGTCTTTCACTATAGCTTTCTATGTACTGTATCATACTCGCCTACTGTAGGTAAGTTCATAATAACTCTGAAAGCAGAACATAATTAAGTGCTACTTGATAAAAAATCATATTGTCTAAACGTGAAGAGAACTTGTGAAAATAACTGAAAGAGAATCTAATTAGGAAGAGCTCAAAGAGAGGCTCTCCAGCCAAAGCCTGGGGAAGAATGAGAAGAAGGCTGAAACGACAGAGATATTGCACGCCTTCACAATGAATGTACATCCTAGTAACCTGGAATGGCTGAAGATAATGTTCTCAATGAATGCAGGAATTATTAAATAGTAGCCTTTGGAGCAGCCAGAAAATTCTGCCAACATTTACATCACAAAAGATTTGATGAGATCATCAAGAGTCTGCAGTGATTAAATAAATGTGATGTGAATTTCAATCATATTCATGATCTTATACTAAAAGTTGAAATAACTCCCTTGTCCATCTCAATGTAAATACAGTAATATTGACATTTCAATTGAAAGAAGACTGACTAATATAGACGTAACATTCTTCACCAAGAAGAGTGTGACATCACAGGAAGGAATAGGCCATTTTAGTCAGGCCTTGCTCACAGAGTTGGCATGCAGCCTCTCTCGCTCTCTCTCCCCCCAGAGGGGTTTCCTCCTTCATGGCTGATTTACAACTCAGCACACCTGTGTGCTGCTCCAGAGTTCACTGGCTGAGTTCAAACTGTGCTCACCTGTGGGCTGCACCACTCTGGAGCTCTCCGTGGTGCTGCACCTGTGTTGAGGAATTTGGGCCACTAATTAGTCATTTTGGCCCATTTAAGGGCTCATTATACTCGAGCAAGGCTCCGCGAGGCGGAGCTCCGCGAGTCACGTGCCGACCTCGCGCTGGGGCAAATGCTTTTATACTCAGAAGTGATCAGCCAAGTGATCAGCATGTTACATTGTACAATGGTAAACAGTGAGAACAGCCCGTGAAAAGTCATAATGAAACACTATTATGTGCAGTACTGAGTGCGCTTTCACTCTCAAACGACCGTACATCAGCACATGAATGAATCACCAAACTTGTTTTTACTGAATAGCCGTTTCAGTTCTCAGCCCTGATAGCCTACTCTGTGCTGCTTTTAATCTCTCTCAACCATGCTCTCAACACAACACATTTACTTGGTGAAATGACTAAAAACGAACAGTTGCAAATCAAAGTTCAGCCTACCACATGGGTCAAGAAATGTGGTGAAAACACAGCTCAGTGTTCAGGGCTCAGTGGCTCGAAAGCGGGCATGTTTGGAGAGAAGCCGTGCGGAGGTCGCGCTGCTAGAAAAATCTTCAGGTACGCGGTGGGCGGCCTACAGAGGTCGCGCCCAATACATTGACGTCATTTGACGCTTGCGCCCCTGGCTCCTCCCCCGCGCCCTTCGCGGCACAGCGAGTATAAAACGAGCTTTAGTCAGCCCTAATTACCTAACTAGGGAGCGTTAGGTCACCCGCAGGGGTGCTCTTTAGACTTCCTGAAAGATTCCGCCCGATCGCACAACACACACACACACACACACACACACACACACACACACACACACACACACACACACACACACACACACACACACACACACACACACACACTCTTATTATAGGATTCTGTTACATCACTGCACGGCCATCTTGGTAGGAAAATAACAGCCAGTGATTGTAATAAATCAGCAGGTGATTGCATGTGACATCATGGGAATACTATGAATTAATTCATGAATTAGAACAATTTTGAAAGGAAAATGTTTAACTGTAACCTATGTAACTTCACGTGCAAAAAGTCAAGGGAGGTGAATAGCTCTCAGTCTCTCATACAAAGAAAGGAATGGATATCAGATGGTAGTTTATTTTTCCGAGGGAGTGGGCAGTGTTTGTGTGCCTAGTGCCAACATGTGCTACGCTAACAGCTGTCTGACCTACATAGGCTTCCTGCTTTGCTGTGTCTTTAAAGATATGCTGGCCGCTTGTCAAGCACCGATCAAAACAATCATTTGTTTGAGGTGACATCACGTTGACTGTTCAACAGCAGCGGCAATTAAAATGTTCTCCATGAGTGCCTCTGGACAGCATGCAGAACGCAGGCTCAGAGGGCATTCACACAGGCTGCAAACTGCAGCCTTTTGGTGAAGCCGGGCCTTGTTGGAAAACATATCCACCTTATTTCTAGCTGCCATGATGCCTGATGGGTGCTTCTTCCGCTTCCGGTGTAATAGACTGTTTTACAGTCTGTGGCAGTGATACTCAACATGCGGCCCGCGGGCGCCCCCTGTGTGGCCCGCGATGGAATTGCAAAAAAAAAACATGCAACATGCAAGATACCCGCTGAATAAGTGTCCAAATCTTCATGTCATTCTGGCCAATACTCCACTTCTGTTATAGCATTTCAGTCTGGAATATGGAATATCTTTCAATAATCTATGATTTAGCTGCTAAATTGTCAAATACTGCCGTCTGCTCGCTACCCAGGCACTTATGTATGTACTTAACCTAACTAACTATCCGGTGTGCACAACATTGTCAGACTAAACTCCGGCTGACACCCCAAAAACCTACAATCCGCTACAGAAAAATGTATTATTGTTTGCTTATTAACTGGCCCCTGGTCTTCTATCATTTCACGAAAGTGGCCCCCAGGCAAAGCAAGTTGAGTATCCCTGGTCTATGGTTTTAACTTGACCAAAAAAAACGTCTATGAAGATTTTACAGCAGAGCCATTCTGCTCTACAGCCGTGTCGTTCGGGTGCCGGGATAACGTAATGCATTGTGGGTAGTCGGCTACTGTGGCTAATGTTAACAGCTAGCGTAATAGTTACTTTACATGGCAGTAAAACGCCACTGAATGACCAAATTGATTTAACTTTGAACCATTTCGAGTAACACTGTTTCCATACGGACCCCCGGCGTTGGTTAGTTGTTTATAACGTGACTATATTTATAACTTTTATAACGTACTCCAGTTTCCGGTTTATAATTCGGGTCTGCAGCCAGAGTATAACAAAGGAAATGGTAAGCTGCGACGTTAAACCGGACCTTGTACCCACAATTGTTTTTTACAGTGGGGCATTCAAAAATAAGGTGGATAGATTCTGTCACATCAGAACTAAAGCCCAATTTATGCTTCGTCTGCCGACACTTTTGAAACGGTCGCCGACAGAAATGAGGACTTGAGTCGACACTTTCAAGTGTCGGCGAGCAGTGTCTGCTACCTGGTGAAATGTCTAGTGTTGCCGACTACGTCATAGTGTCGCGCAAGTCTGATTGGCTATATAGACGGAACAGGCATGACTTCCTTGTTTTGGTTTTCACTAGATTGAAATTAATGAACGTGTCCCCGCTATTTTTATCAGCCTGTCCTTGATGTATGACTTTGTGAAAATCACAAAGAACATTGTGCGTTTCCCAGAGAGAGAGGAGGTGAGTTGTGTGGTTGTGTGTCGTTTATATGCGGCTGCAGCCAAGTACGTTACATCTTGCCTCCGAGGTGGTTTCACTGTGCATTTAGCATTTTCTCTTGGCTGTCAGCATTTTATAGCGTTCGGGTGTCACGTGACCGTTGAACCGAGGCGAACGTTCACCGAAGTATAAATGCAACACCATGAGCGACGCTTTCTTTTTCGTCTGCGACCGTGTGCCGAGCGACACTTTATAATAAGTATAAATTGAGCTTAACTCGCGATCAATACACGGATTGTGTTTGCATCGACACATCTTTGAGGGTAAACCCCCGCATTCTCCAGCGGTAGGGCGTTAACTGTGTTCGCAACTTCCTTCCAGGCCTCCTCCTCGCTGCAGCAATTAAGCACAGGAGAAGGTCGTCTGGGGGCTTTCTGCAACCTGCCCGGCCCCGCTGTGCCCTTTGAGGAATTCTCCTCTGGACACTCAAGGGTGCCTCTGTCTGTGTGCAAAACCCATCTGTGCTGATAAGATCTCAAGCACTCAGCTTCACCCTGACCTTCTGCATTCCACATAAAGAAACACCTACGGACCCGACCGCTCAACACAGCCGGGGCGGCACACAACAAACCCCCACGGGCCACAATGGACGCCTTGTACTGCAATCAGTGACGGAGAGACACACGAGAGAGAGAGAGAGAGAGAGAGTGAGAGAGACAGAGAGAGAGAGAGAGAGTGAGAGAGAGAGAGAGAGAGACAGAGAGAGAGAGAGTGAGAGATACAGAGTGTGAGAGAGAGAGAGACACAGAGACAGAGAGAGAGAGAGAGACAGAGAGAGTGAGAGAGAGAGAGAGAGAGACAGAGAGAGAGAGAGACAGAGAGAGAGAGATAGAGGACAGAGAGAGAGAGAGACAGAGTGAGACAGAGAGAGAGAGAGAGAGAGACAGAGTGAGAGAGACAGAGAGAGACAGAGAGAGACAGAGAGAGAGAGAGAGACAGAGAGAGAGACAGAGAGAGAGACAGAGAGAGAGAGAGACAGAGAGAGAGCAGAGGGGCAGAAAGCTGAGGTGCTCGTTAGAGGAGGCCATTACATTTTGCCACAGGAATGAGATGAATAGGGATCGGGGGTGAGAACAGCAATGTTGCATAATATGAAATAAGTAAATACACTTACAAAAAATATAAAATATTATTATTATAAAAATTGTAGATGTATTTTCTTTCCTAGTAACATGTATTTGCTATGTTTAGAGTGTTACATGTATGTAACACTCTAAACACAGCAAATACATAGTAAAGAAAATTTTAGATGTATTTTCTTTACTAGTAACATGTATTTGCTATGTTTAGAGTGTTACATGTATGTAACACTCTAACCACAGCAAATACATAGTAAAGAAAATTTTAGATGTATTTTCTTTACTAGTAACATGTATTTGCTATGTTTTAGAGTGTTACATGTATACATAATACTCAATTTGTCTACGGTATATATATTATTTTTTGTAACTGTATTTTCCTCTTATCTGTGTACGCACATCTATACCTGGTAACTCAGATCAAATTATTGAATGTAGTTCCGGTTTTGTTTGTATTTATACGTCATTTCCGCCTAGCGCAACACAACGCTGACGAAGGCTGCTTGCTGAAACGCGTACGTTGTTTGCTCTGTGGTACTAACCCACATTAAATGCTAAAAGGACATTCTGGATTATTTTTTCCTCTTTCAGTTTGTTTGTTTGTTTGCCTGGTGGTGTCTGCTGGAGGGAGAGGGTTGAAGAAAGGCAGATGGAAAGAGAGAGGAGAGAGAGAAGGGGGGAGGGACAGGAAGAGAGGAAGAGACAGAAAAGGAGAGAAGGGAGGAGGGGTGGGGAGACTATGAAACAACAGCTGAGAGAGAAGGGCACTCAAATAAATGTTCACCAACACAGGATTACTTACCACTTCAGTTAACTTCACCACAAATGTAAACTTACAGACAAGACATGACAAGCGAGATATGACCTGTGTGTGTAAAGCTGCGTTCACACCGACCTATTAAAGTTTTTCGCTGGCATCGAGTTTACATACAAAGTCAATGCAAACGAGCGATTGAGCGTATATTCGCCCGGGAGAAGAATCGCTGGGCGTCCGAGCGACAGAGACAGAGCGATAGGGAGAAAGTTCGCTCGTCGCCCCAGATGAAATATCCCAACTCGAGCAAAATTACGCTGGCATCAGTCGCTCGCTGTTCAACGCTGATTGGCTGCCGTGTGAGAGCGAGTCAAGGATCACACTGGCTTGGAACAAACCGCTGGTTTATTGTGTGGCAACAAACCACATTGACAGCTGATTGACAGGCTGACAGCTGACATGAAGTGAAGTCTGTACTACCGGTATGGAGCTCGCGTTAGGAGCACGCTGATAGGCTTAGCTTGTAAACAACTACGGTGGCTCGTAGTGGACAAACATCATGACATTGCGTAACGTTATAGCCCCCAGATGTCCGTCAATTATTGTGCCTGTTGACGAGCGATTTAAACAGAGCGACAGAGCGATTCCAAAGGGTTGAATCGAGCGACAGAGAGAAAAATAAATATCTCGGTGTGAACACAGCTTTAGCAGGATTATGGCAAAAACCACTGGGCCCATTTTCACGAAACTTTGTGGAAGGGTGTACAGGTAGCATGGGCCGAGGAAGAACCCCTTACATTTTGGAGCGGTTCTGATCCGACTCACAAAAGTTGCACATCATAGCAGACTGCACTATTGGCCTTGGCGAGTGTCCTTCTAGTTAAGAAAGACAAATGATTTCTCAGTGATCTTTGCTCTCGCACTCGCGCACAAAAGTTAACTATAAACTTGTCTGAGGGTGTATTTTTTTCCAAGCTCTTCCCCTTTTCAGTCATCCTCAGGTGTAATGAATGTATACAGTGCTATTATACATCTATCAAAATATGAGACACATCATATTTAGTGATTCCTGGTGAAACATTCATGAGGAAATGACAGCAATAAAAAATACAAAGTAGGAGGTTCTGACATACAGAATCGGAGTATTTTCTACCGACATAATTAAAATTCCCTCTGATCTACTTCAGTTGCAGATTAATTATCAAAATACCTGGGACTTTCCTCAGTTCCATTTCATCCTATAAGATACATACATGAATAAATAAATGTATCACAGCACTTGTGACATTTATATATAATAACTAGGAATCGAGTTCGAGAATCGAGCTTAACCGCTGTGCGGGCTCGCTATCGCCTATCCTGCAGCTCGTCGAGCTGGCCCCGCTGCGCGGCCTTGCCCGCAGCTCGGCTGCTCTGTGGCCTTGCCTGCCAAATTGGCGCGCACACAATGTCTCCCTCTCTCTCTCCCTCAGTCTCTCCCCCCTCTCTCTCCCTCTCCCTCTCCCCCTCCTCTCTCTCCCTCTCCCTCAGTCTCTCTTCCCCTCTCTCTCCCTCTCCCTCAGTCTCTCTCCCTCTCCTCTCTCTCCCTCTCCCTCAGTCTCTCTTCCCCTCTCCTCTCTCTCCCTCAGTCTCTCTCCCCCTCTCCTCTCTCTCACTCAGTCTCTCGTGAGCCTCAGTCTCTCTCGTGAGCCTCAGACTGATGACATCCCTGATGACATAATCATTGATGACATCACTGATGACATCACCACTGATGACATCATCACTGATGACATAATCAGTGATGTAATGAATTAATTTCTAGAGGGAGTAATTAAGTAAAGTAAGGCATTACTTTTTTTAAAGTTAGGAGTAATATGTAATCCATTACTTTTTTGAGTAACAAACCCCAACACAGGTGCCGGCACCACATCACAAATGCACTAGAGATTGTTTTGGAGATGCCAGCAGGACATTTCAATGCAAATCCGGTATTATTGTCTTTCTACAGTCCTAGATATCTTATTGTGAAGCAATAAATGCAAATATAAAGCAATACAATGCAAAAACTTTCCTCTTCATTTTGCCGTTCGCGTGCCTCTGCAGTAGGGATGGGTACCGAGACCCGGTACCAAACGGGCCCCGGGGCCGGATTTCGAGATACCGGAGGATCAATAAGCTTTCACGTTAACGGTTCTCTTATCGGTACTGGAGAAATTAAGAAAATAGATTTCCTATTTATTTGCTACATAAACGTTGTTTTTTCGCACCAACTCCGTAAGACATGCCTGTGATGTGATTTTTGCGATTTCCGAACGAGAAATGAGATCCAGATCCTCTTTTCCGCGTTGCTTTCTCTGTCTCTCATCAGACGAGAGACAGGCAGCTGCCAGCGAGGAGCCGACACACTGACTGAGGAGGGGGCGGGGCTGGCAGCACACACACATGCACACACTGAAGGGAAGGCAGCTGAGCCGAGGAGAACAGAGACCGCAACACGTTAAGAAAGAACGGAGATGTTAGAGTGGGTTAATGCAGCAGTTCTCGCGTGCACTCCCAGAGTAGCAGCAAGACGGAGGAAATAAATGTAAACGAGCAGTTTCTCTTTCTCTCTCTCTGTGCTTCTTTCTCACACGGAGCTGTCTATTCTTTGACAATGACACAGGGTCAGAGACACACACACACATACACACATTAGTTTTCCGTGCATGTCATTGGCTATCATCACCTGTGTTGCATTCAGGTAACATCGTAAAGTACCAGGCTATACAATTGAGAGCATATTTCTCTTTGATATCAACAGGAGAGATCAAAAGTCTGGTTGTACTTCACTCGAGTTGATGCTGACAATTCACGTTGTCATAAGTGCGATAAATCATTCACTAGCAGCGGTGGAAACACGAGCAATTTGTCTAAACACTAAAGTGCATCAAATAGGTACAAACAGAGAAATGCACAGTTTTCGACAAGCTAGCTCACACGACTTCATCATCTGTCAATAATGACCCGGTTGTAGTTACCCATGATAAACGGACCCACCTCGTCATCAGGTAGGATGTGAACATGGATGATTAAGTCGAGAGTAGCTACTGTAGTAAACATTATCCAGCTGTTTGGGTGTGTTAATAATCAAAAACCCAGTCTGAAATAAATCAACAGAGCATCATCTCTCAGTTGTCCTAAAGAAATGTTATTTTCAGAGCAGGGGGGGATATTTATTTGATTTGGGGGCAAGTGCAGCAGACAGATACTGTCATGCTTTATTGATGCTTTCCCTAGCTGAATGTTGGTATTGGCAGTGGTAGGAGATAATTCTTATATAATGCTGGATATTTAAATTAATAATAAAAACGCACCCATTAAGATTTTGCAACTATTTTTTCTTTCTCCCCTTAAAAATAACGAAAAGAACCGACAACAACCAGCACCATTTTTTTCTGTTTTTTTCTCTTAAAAATAACAAAAAGTACCGATAAGAGTACCGTTAAAGTACCGGATCGATAAGCAGTATCGATAAGAGTAGTAGTATCGTTAATTCCTTAACGATACCCATCCCTACTCTGCAGTTTGGTCACATCAGTGACTTCTTCAGAAGTCTGGAAGTTCCTGAGCTTTCTCACTCATATCCATTTCCACTGTCTTTCTGAATATTTGACTTACTTATTCATGAGTTTCCTGGTGAGACCGTGGGCGCTTCCATGACACCCTGCCGGTTGCCTGTTTCCCCCCAGCACAATAATTTCACACGTGCATAATTGTACAACGGAGTGACAATATCTTGAATCTTGAAAGAGAGAGACCGCTAAAGCTCCGTTCAATGACCAAATAATAAGAGTTCCGGTTTGGACGTTTAGCCTTCAAAACAAAAGCGGCCGCTATGCAAACACATACTATTTTTAGCCATTTCGGCTAAAATAAGCCCGTACAGTACCAGTGAACTGACATTCACCTCGTTTTTGTAAAATATCGCCGCTATGCAACCACACAACGTTACTATTTTTAGCCATTTCGGATCAAATAAGCCAAACGTTCCCACTCTTTGACAGCGGCGTGCACCTACTTGCTAGTGACGAAATGTAAACAGGAAGTCGACAACCGGCAACCGCTGAGAATCATGGGAAACGTAAGTCCAGGAATAAGGTGAATATTTTGACCATGCAGTTCTGCATATGAACACTATTAGGAACATGTCCACACCATGGCTGCTAAAAATAAGTACCATGGGGACCAATCATTTCAAGTGACAAATAATAACTTTCAGAGGTTGGAATGTATGCAGGCACGCACGCAGTGGCGGACTGCATAATCGGGCACGTCGGGCAAATGCCCGGTGGCCTGGCCTGGCCTGCCAAAAAAAAAAAAAAAAAAAAATTTTTTTTTTTTTTTTTTTGCAAGCCAGGCCAGGCCACTCACTGAACAGCAGGCCAGGCGCCGCCTACTGGTTTACTAGTGGTTTTATTACTTTATTCAGGTTTAAAGTGGGTGCATCTCATTGTAAAATTGGACTTGGCCCAAATTGGGCTTCAAACGGCCCAAATTGGGCTTCAAACGGCCCAAATCGGGCTTCAAACAGCCCAAATCTGGCTTTAAACGACCCAAATCTGGCTTCAAACGGCCCAAATTGGGCTTCAAACGGCCCAAATTGAGCTTCAAACGCCCCAAATTTTCCGCCGGCGCCCTTCGGACGCCGGCACGCGCGTCGGCCCGTATCGGCCTGGCCTGCTTGGTATCTAATGCCCGGCCTGAATTATGATCCCAGTCCGCCCCTGCACGCACGCACAAACACAACACACACACACACACACACACACACACACACACACACACACACACACACACATTCACCAGTTGCCATTGTGTCACACACTCCCACGGGTGCATGTACATTATCTCTCCCTCAGCCATTTCTTTTTCACTGCGGAGTCAAGATGCTACAATGAGAAGCTACACAGCCCCTCCTAATGCATTCCAGATGTGTTGAGCTGATAAACTGGGACAGCTATGGCTATGGTGAAATATTCAAGACATCCAACACATGTGATGTTGTAGCTAGAACCACCAGACAGACAGACAGACAGACAGACATACAGATAGATAGACAGACAGACAGTCAGACAGACAGACAGACAGACAGACAGACAGACAGACAGACAGACAGTCAGACAGACAGACAGACAGACAGACAGTCAGACAGACAGACAGTCAGACAGACAGATAGACAGATAGATAGATGAATAGATGAATAGATGATAGATAGGTATAGACAGATCTCCTGAAATCTGACAAGTAGCTACTGTAGCTTTACTTTACAGGTTCAAAAGGAGAGGGAAAGCTATTCCATTTCAACTCCCATGAGATGGATAGGATAAAATATGAAATGCATTTATTCATAAGTTATAGATTACCTTTGCAGCAAAGAAGTGCTATAGTTTGACACCTAGCTAAAAAGAATACTCCACAAAAAGCACGGTTATCACACAGAACGTTCCACTCAAGCTTGGACTTTTAGATTTTTGCCATGCCTCAAGTCTTCCAGAACGCGTTCTGAATTTGAGAACATCTTGAGGTTAAATACTTTCTCTTAATAAAAAAAAAAAGATAATAAAGGCAATGATAGATGGAATTCCAAAATAATGTTTTCAATTCTGTCTTTTTCATCTAAAGGTCTCATGGTGGCAACAGGCCGACTAAAAAAGTAAATTCTATTCATAACGAATGCCTATTTAATTCAATTATGAAGCGTGCAACAGGGAAAGTTGAACTGGATGTCAAGTTGGAGTTATTTCTGCTCTCGGCAGGCAGAGAGACGCACAGTAGCCGTGTTCACTCACTCACTATTCCCCATAGTGTTGATCATAATAGTGAACTATATGTAGTGTTGATCATAATAGTGAACTATATGTAGTGTTGATCATATAGTGAACTATATGTAGTGTTGATCATATAGTGAACTATATGTAGTGTTGATCATATAGTGAACTATATGTAGTGTTGATCATATAGTGAACTATATGTAGTGTTGATCATATAGTGAACTATATGTAGTGTTGATCATATAGTGAACTATATGTAGTGTTTATCATATAGTGAACTATATGTAGTGTTGATCATAATAGTGAACTATATGTAGTGTTGATCATAATAGTATACTATATGAACGATCAAACGAGTTTCGGACACTATCTCACTCTTCCTTGGACTGCATTTATATAGCGCTTTTATCCAAAGCGCTTTACAATGTGCCTACATTCACCCATTCACACACCGAAGGCGGCCAGTTGCCACGCCATCGGGAGCAATACGGGGTTCAGTGTCTTGCCCAAGGACACTTCGACATGCGGACTGGAGGAGCCGGGGATCGAACCACCGAACTTCTGGTTAGTGGACGACCCGCTCTACCTCCTGAGCCACAGCTGCCCAGCCCCACATTACGTCGGTAAACACGACGGCATTGCATTGTGGTTTACTATATATATTTTATAGTGGACTATATAGTGAATCAAATTAACAGTTGAGAATTCGGACTAGGGCTGCCACGATTAATCGATTAGTCGATCGACAGAAAATTAATTGACGACTATTTTGATAATCGATTAATCGTTTTGAGTACAATTTTAAGAGAAACGGTCTAAATTCTCTGATTCCAGCTTCTTAACACATTGAATGCCAGCCATGTTTTCATTCCTGTAGGTAAGTTGTGCCAGGGGTGTTTTTGACGATTCTGGCTCATTTTAGAAGAGCCGAGGATTCTTTTCTGTTAAGAATTCATGAACACCAATCATCTAAAAATAACTAATAGAATGTGTGCTTTCTCTGTCTAAAAGAGTTAGTTTGCAGAGTTAGTAGTTATGTAGATATTAGCCATTGAGTACAGCATGGTTTCAGCGTCTGGAAATTTATTCAGAGATAAATGGCTTTTTGTGAAACAGTCACTTTAACCATTCATTTTTGGCATCAGTAAGACCGTCAGACATTCTAAACAATAGTTTTGAACAGTAATTTCCTCCATAACAACAGGAAACACCCCTCTCATTCAAACTCCTCCCTCCGTGTGTCTTCTCCTCCTTCCTCCTTCCTCCTAACAGCGGGCGTGTCAGAAGCGCGTTGTGCTGCCTGCCTGTCTGTCTGCGTGCCTGCCTGCCTGTCTGCCTGTCGGGCAAGACGAGTCTGAAATGGATTACTGTAAAATCGCGTCGCCATTTCCTTGAATGGCTTTCTCCCGCGGTGTGTGTGTGTGTGTGTGTGTGTGTGTGTGTGTGTGTGTGTGTGTGTGTGTTCGCGCGTTGCTGCGCGGCTCTGGGGGGAAGGGATCTCTGTCCGTTCTGTGTGTGTGTGTGTCCGGGCTTCTGACTGTAAAATCGCCAAGCCATTTCCGCGGGAGGCGGCTGCTTTTGTGGCTTTTGGGTCCCGTGGCTGTGACTTCTCTCGGTCTCTGTCGCCACTTAGTGGTCGGTAAAATAGATTACACACATGCTCTTGCTCCAAATAGTTATCTCGAAGATGTAAAAGGGGTTGATTGATGTCCCACCGTCAAAAAAACATGTAAGACGAGTTATTTCGGCTCTGGCACTCAAGCGCTGGATTATGTAAGACGAATTATTTCGGCTATGGCACTTAAGGTGTTAAATGTGAATATTTTCTGGTTTCTTTACTCCTGTATGACAGTAAACTGATATCATCTTTGAGTTGTGGACAAAACAAGACATTTGAGGGCATCATCTTGGACTTTGGTGAAACACTGATCGTCATTTGCTACCATTTTCTGACATTCTATAGACCAAACAACTAATCAATGAATCGAGAAAATAATCGACAGATTAATCGATTATGAAGATAATCGTTGGTGGCAGCCCTAATTCGGACACTATCAAGAAACGGTGAACACACTAAAGAGTCGATTCCGATTCCGAACAGGGCTAATGTGAGTCAGTAGCAGTGTGGTGGTACAGTGTGTGTGCAGCACTCACTCCAGGAAGCGGGTGATGTACTGGCGGCTGCAGCGGGACCAGCTGGGCAGGGCGGTGCCGTACAGGAGCTGTGGAGACATGACGAAAGGTCTTTTCCCAATGGGTTCACAGTCATTACCGTTGCCATCATGCTGAATCCCAAAGCTGTGAGACATAGAAACACATCCCACACAGAGAGAGAAGGTCAAGTGATACAAAAAAATATTTCTCTTAATGTGAAGATTAAACTGGTGGAAATTCATGAGGATATCTTTAAAGGGGGAAAAAATCCCACTCATTAAAAAAAAAAAAAATGCCATTTTAAATGATGCTCAACGCTAAATACGGATATGCATACGGAGGGAGCTTTCTGTCCGTATTCTCTCTGCGTTCATTTCGGGTTTTATAAATTCTGAGCGTTTTCTGAAAGCTTACGGCTACAGATGAAACAGAGCAGTACCACACACTCACACATTTGACTCTCTACTGCCCACTAGTGGATGACGTATTGCTTAACACGATACCAACGTGAAAGACGCATGGAAGTATGTGGGGTAGTGACGGTTACACCGTTTGAAACGTTTGACGTTATTTATTTTCATATGAAAATGGAGCATAATTGAGCCCTTAGTGCAGGGGTTCCCAACCTTTTTTGGCTCGTGACCCGAATTTTGATGTCACAAAAATCACCGTCGATAATATCATCAATTCTGACTTTAATCTGAGAATTCTGACTTTAATCTCAAAATTCAGACTTTATTTTCAGAATTCCACCTTTATTCTCAGAATCCTGATTTAAAGTTATATAATCTCAAACATTTTTGGTGTGTTTGGATCTCACCTGCAATTACCACTCATCGCCATAGGTGTCACCCAAGAGAACAAAACTAAAATCTTAGAGATGATCCCTTTAAAATCATGCAACTAAACTAAATGCAAGTGACCCTAATCATCTTCGCTAGTTTTAAATTGTGTGTGGTGTAAAAAAAAAAAAAAAAAAAAAATCAGGCGACCGTATTTGAATTTCAGGGTCTTTGGGTCGCGACCCTAAGGTTGGGAACCACTGCGTTAGTGTGTGTGTGTGTGTGTGTGTGTGTGTGTGTGTGTGTGTGTGTGCACAGTCGTGGACGCTTACTTGTGTCCCAGCTCGTGCGCCACGGTGAAGGCCAGCGGGAGGCCGGTGTCCTCGCTGATGCTGCAGCTGCGGTGGGGCTGACACATCCCCGCCACGTGGGACAGACCCAGCGTCTCGCACGGCGTGTTGATGGCGGCACAGATGTCCTTCCTGTCAGAGGGGGGGGCGGTCAAGGTTGTCAGTCACATACGGTACCCCGGGTGAGACGAGAAGATGAGGACGAAGTGGAGACGGAGAAATGAAACAAAATGATGGGAGACTAAGGAACCGAGGAGGGAGGTGCAGGGAGGGGAAACGAGAAGGGGGTCATATCTGCTGAACCGCTGTGTGCTCCGATCAGAAAACTCATTACCTGCGCCAATGGAGGTGAACCGAGAAGTCATAATTATTTTCGCCACCGTTTATCTGTCTGTATCTCAAAATGTCATGAATGTGTTGCGTTCACATTTGTAGAAACTAGGTCATGGGCCGACTTCGAACGGATGAACTTTCCATGCCCACTAGCCCATTGACGTAACAAAACATGAACTCTAATAACAATTTGCAGCTTTTGGTGTAATAATCCTGTTAACGTAATAAATCTCCCAATGATCTAAACAAAAATGAACCTAATAACTGTTCTCTTTAATGTAGTAATCATTACATTATCGGGTTTTGTTTTGTTAAAATAACAATAATGACAATAATAATAATACATTTTAATTGCAGGTGAGTAAGCGACAAAGGTCACTTAAGACTTAATATCCACCGTTCAATTTAACATTGCTTGGACATGAAGCTCCAGCAGCCAGAAAGAAATAACCAGAGTAAACTATAACTAAACTAAACGGGTGAGACAAGATGGCAGAGGGCCGTCAACTCACAGTGGAAATAACTGGAGCACAAGACTGTGTTGAACTAAATGGCTAGAAGAATGTTCTTTATAGTTCAGTCCAGTTCCCTCAGTTCAGTTGATAAAGGAACAAAAACATTCCACTTCGGGAGTTCCATGTTACCAGTTCAATGCAGTTCAGTTCACTCAACAAAAATATTCCATTCCGGGATTTCCCTGTTCTTCTCCGTGATGACCTCAGCTCACCCGTGAGGCTATCCTCATCCTGACATTTCCACCCTTCGCACAGAGCTGAGGCAATAATTAGATATATATACATATATATATATATATATATATATATATATATATATATTAGAAATTAAATGCAAAGAGCAACTGTTAATATAATAACTTTGCTATCAACATAATAAACCGTAATAACATTTTGCAGACAGTGGTGAAATAATCCTCCACTGTGGTGAAAGTTGCTCGAAGCTTGCTTATCTCCACCGGCAGGTCAGGGTAGATGTGACGCGGAGGGCCTTGAAAACTTATATATATATATCTATATATATATCTATATATATATCTATATACCGGTATATATATATATTCGGCAACAACAAGTTTTCAAGGCCTGCACCATGAGATTGGAGAGATAATAAATGGATTCCCCAAGGACCGTACCCAAGTGGTAGCTGAGAAAGCAGTTTCACAGACGCTCTTGACCGCATTCAACCTTGAGGAATGGAAAAAGGAAGCTGCAGCGGGGACAGAGGGTGCCGTACATACATCTCCCACTAAACACACAACGGAGCTTATTCCAGAGGGCGCTGAGAACTTTCCCTCCCCGATATCGCTCGATATCGACATCGCCCGTCATCGTCCGATTACATTACCACGGAGAAAAAGAGAGAATTATGGGGCCTCGCAAAGCGCAAGGGCACCCTCGCCTTTTCGAGGCACGTACTCCGCGTCACATCTACCCTGACCTGCCGGTGGAGATAAGCAAGCTTCGGGCAACTTTCACCGCAGTCGAGGATTATTTCACCACTGGCTGCAAAGTTGATTATGTTGATAGCAAAGTTATTATATTAACAGTTGCTCTTTGCATTTGATTTCTAATTGATTGCTTACTTTATCACTGGAAAGTCCTCCTCACAGTCATCCAGACAGCATTCCAATTTGCCAGTGGTTCGAAAATCAATGATCTAGTTTTTGCTTAAAGTTGAAATGAAAGGAGAAGACCAGGGAAGGGAGGGCAGAAAGCAAAAAAAAGGAGCAAGATAAGAGAAAATAGATGGAGAAACTGCAGCAATGAGAAGTTACAGGAGGAGGATGAAGAACGAGACATGGGATGATGGATGATGGATAATGATAGCAATGAGGAGAGGTGAGGAGACCCATCAGCCAGGGAGGAGGACCGGGGGAGTAGGGAGGAGGATTTGGGGCGGTGTGCAAATCAGAGGAACGGAGGATGGGGCGTCATGGCAACAGAAAGCTGAAAGAACGAGTGAGAGGAGAAACTTTGTACTCTCGTATTTTTGCCGCTTGTTTGTACCTCTAGGGTGCGTTCACACCGATCTTTTAAAGTTTTTCGCTGGCATCGAGTTTACATACAAAGTCAATGCAAATGAGCGATTGAGCGTATATTCGCCCGGGAGAAAAATCGCTGGGCGCCCGAGCGACAGAGACAGAGCGATAGGGCGAAAATCCGCTCGTCGCCCGAGATGAAATATCCCAACTCGAGCGAAATTTCGCTGCCAACAGTCGCTCGCCGCTTAACGCTGATTGGCTGCCGTAACCCCGGAGTATTTATTCATTCTTGCATCGGGGGAAAACACAGTTGTGTTGTTTGCGTTTTCATCCTGTCTAACGTTAGAGCTGTGTGCTGCTTGTTTCTCACCCTTGACAGTGAAGATCTCTCTCGTTTCTCAAGCTCGCTGCACCCCGCCCACATCTATCAGCGGGCCGACACAGGTGCCGCCAATTGTGCACAAAATAGTCTCTCCCTCTCTCCGAGCTCTGAGTATGAACACCTCGGCCCGAGCGGCGGAGTGCGCTCCCGGCTTGCAGAGCGATTTAAACACAGCGACAGAGCGATTCCAAAGGGTTGAATCGAGCGACAGGGAGAAAAATAAATATCTCGGTGTGAACACAGCTTAATTGTCCTCCAAAACACCCCAGCAATTATCCGCCCGGCCACTTCTCTGCTGCGCTGTACTGTAGTAATATAATGACCTTATCCACTCTCACGCCACTGAACGCTGTGTCCCCTCACACTCATCCATCTCCCATTCTAGATGGAGATCTACTGCTCCCCCAGCCGAAGCTTTGTGAATTCAAAGAGGAACATGCACTCATTTAAATCAATGCAAGCCTTTGGTTTCTACGACCTTCCTCAGAGCACTTGTTCTTCCATTGAAATCACACTTCTCTTGATGTCTTTTACTCCATGCTGGTTTATTCCCACTCCAGGGGCCAGTTGCATAAAGATAGACCTAGTCGTAGACAAACCTTCTATAGGCACTCACAGTATATTTACCCGTTTGTGCGTCTCGATGCTTGTAGATCTCTAACGGGTTGTCTCTGTCTCTAAAGACTCGCTCTCTCCTTCAGGCTCTTCCCAAAAGCCAAAGATTTAAATGGAGCTGCGGTTTAAACTTCCCGCTCTGACGGTTAGGCCTACTTTTGGACTTTCCTACCTCAAAATAGGCCATACAGTCCACAGCCTGTAGTACAGAGGTGCTGCGACAGATGGGAAAGGTTGTGCATTGCAACTGATGGTTTAAAATTTAAACCATTCGTTTAAACTTTAAATGAACACAACCCATCGGAAGCTGGCCTAGATGTTGTTGTTCGGTGCTTGTGCTCTTGAGGAGTTCATTCTTCCAAGACAACTTGGGAATGTTTTCCATAAGGACACCATTATCAACTTGGCATTCTTGGATTTTTTTATTTTTTTTTACTCAGAAGGGCAGAGCAGTTCCAACAGTAGCCTATTCTGCCAAACAAATCCCAATGCAATATTTCTGAAATAAAATCACATATAAGTGGGATCTTTTCTTACTTTTTTTGCTGGCGGACTGCTTTATCTGTGGGCAGACTGATTTTTTAATTTTTTTAATTTATATTCATTGAATTCACTGAACATTCATATTCCGACCTTAACCAGAGCATGGCCAGTAGCGGGTTTACTCCGCACATCGTCAGTCTCCCATTCATTTTCACGTGAAAATGCCTCTTGGTCTCAGATTACTCATAGAGACAGTCCGCATGTCTGGGAACGCCCATACAGGCTCTAGGAACGCCCACAATAGACGCTGGGTTAGCCCAGGGGGCGGGGTCAGGGTGGGGTAAATTCCCCCGTTCTATCCATTCAGCAAAGTTAGAATTTAGCTGATAGCCCAGCCCAGGCAGACACGATCGGGGATTTAACCACTGCAGTAAACGCACATCTGAGCAGACGTCTAACCCCCAAACCTGTAGTTTAGAGCCGCGGCACCGTCTTTTGGTGAGTCAGCCCATGAGATATATCGGCGGTTTTACCCCACTCGCGCGCCAGCCGTTTAACATTTTGTGGGCGTTCCCAGACATGCGGACTGTCTCTATATAGCTCTCAGATTTCTAGCTTGGAGACAGATTGAAGTTCTCAGATTGAGAGTGAACTGTCAGCGGTGCTGTCAGGTTGCACTGACAGAGGCACAGGGAGGAACATCTCTCGTCCTCCTGCCTCTGTAACGCTTGCTTGTTGGAAGGCGCAGCAGTCCTTCCCCGCTGATAGGAAGTCAAGTGCCTTCAATTTGAGCCTTTTGTTTGCGATATAAATGTGACATGAATGAACAATGGAGCCTGTAGTCCAATATTTGGCGAGGCTTCAAACATCACTTCAAATATGGCAGCCAGCCGCGGCAGAGTGAGCGCATTCATTGTCTGTAATATGTTTGCCAGATTTGCTCTCTGTTGTGATGATTCAACCTATTATACGAGAAGAGGGAAAAAAGGAACCAGATAGTAGGAGCTGAATGGGCAGCTGATCCTGCTTCTCACTGTAAATTGGCAAGTTCCTTATTCTATCATCCTCAACCAACCAGTTCACCTTTCTGCCGTTTAAAGATGCGTTATTTCCAGTGACTGCAATAGTTCAGATGAGGGCAGAATTAAAAGCGTTGTCAAAATTTCTGTTTTTGAGATACAATTATGAAATTTTACACACTACCATCACATCAAAATCTTGTCATTTCTTTCTTTCTTTCTATTTATTGGAAGAAAAAAAAATACTAATGCTACATGTTACTTATTCCTTCTCAAACTCCTTCCTACATGGTGCTAGTCTATCAAAGTATCTTAGCTGTCATTGATTGTGTTGCATAGTGGTTTTCTGTACTGTTGACAAATTGTGATATTGTAAGTCGCTTTGGACAAAAGTGTCTGCTAAATGACGTAATGTAATGTAACGTAATGTAACTTTCATGAACATTGGATATTTATTGAGCGAGAAGTTGCCGTACATGTAGCTGTTTACAGTGATGTTTACAGTCAAACATTTTCATGCACTGTGGGTAGGGATGTCAACGGTTAACCGTTAATCGATTAACCGTCGCTAACGTCGTTGTTCGGTTATTGCTGTCGGTCTATCAGTTAATATTAAAAAAAAATTTTTTTTTTTTTTTTTTTTTTGGTCTATTTACTCAATGAGCTCATGCCCAAACAAGGCGTGTCTATTTAGATGCTGAAATGTTAATGCTTTTTGTGTTACAAATTCTAACACAAAAAGAATTTGTGTTGAAATGTTGATGCTTTTTGTTAAAGCAGCTACGAGCAACTTTTTCGATTGTTATTAAACAGTATAATTACAATATTGATGCATCACATCTTACCTATAATAGTAGCTGAGACCAAAGGCGTGTGAATCGGAGATTGCTCCCTTGGATGATTATTAAGTCTGTGTCTGTCTAAACTCGCGTCAACAGGGGGCTCTCTCTCTCTCTCTCCTTACCGCCAGACCGGCTACGCGGAAGTGAAACGCGGAAGTGAAACCCGGAAGTGAAACGCAGCTGCCTGCCTACCCCGTTCCCGCTGCCTAGCAACATAGCATAAACAATGTGAACGCCACGCATACTCTCGCGAACATCTCTCGTTATATTCTAACAGGTTTTTTGAAAGTTATTTTGTGGTTATGGCCGAAGTGGCTGCTGAACCGTTTCATTTCACTTCCTGATCTTCCCTGGCCACAGACAGACTACACTGGCCGATTCACTCGGGGTTCAAACGAGACTACTCTGCGTTGGTCTCGTCGACTATTAGAGGTAAGATGTGATGCATTGATATAAAATTTATACTGTTTAATAACAATCGAAAAAGTTGCTCGTAGCTGCTTTAATGCTTGTTAATGCTTTTTGTGTTAGAAATTCTAACACAAAAAGCATTAACATTTCAGCATCTAAATAGACACGCCTTGTTTGGGCATGAGTTCATTGAGTAAATAGACAAAAAAAAAAAAAAAAAAAAAAAAAAAAAAATTATATTAAAAAATTATGAATTAACCGATAGGTTAATCGATTATTAGCGTCGGTTAATCGAAAGTGAAATTAACCGAAAATTGACATCCCTAACTGTGGGCAAAATGTTTGGCATCTGGCTGGATCATTTGTTGGGGACAGTCTGACGATGCAGTGTAGCGAGGTTGGTGTCAATCGAGCAAAATAGGTGGGAGGAGATTAGGTTTAATTAGGTGTAATTAGGTTTAATTAGGTTTTACCGTTTTTGCAGCTGAAAGCATCAGAACATTTCTGCTCACTATGTTTTGGTTGCAGGGCGGGAGCATGTATGAATGACTGATTTGTTATACTTTTGTTTGTTTTTTAGTTTTAAACTTTAGATGGTTGCTGTCGCGTCACCACCAGGACTATTAGCCCACAATGCCAATTGCATAGGACTGGACTTATGTGCTCGGTCTTTTTTATTTTCATGTATGGGAAGTAGGGCTGCACAATTAATCGTATTTTCATCGTCATCGCAATATGAACATGCGCAATAAACACATCGCAGACTGCCTGAAACGCAATGAATAACAAAAGTGGTTTTATTTACATGCATCATGCATTCCCACTCAGCATCTGATCATTTTGTCTTGTGTTGTAAATCCAGCGTACACCTTTCCCTTGCAACAGTGCGCTCCGCCCCTCTGCCAAAGCCCAAACACGCTGTGTGTAGTTTCAGCTAGAGTCAGGGTGTATTTCATTTCTTTATTCAGTGGGTATAGGCTATGTTTGGGGTCTATGTTAGCATTATTAAAGCAGAAAGACATAGGAACTGTATAGCTGTATAGCTACTTTAATATTTGTTTATTTATCGCAAGTCGTACCGTCATCGCTATATTGAACAATGTTATCGCACATCGCAGATTTTCCTCATATCATGCAGGCCTAATGGGAAGGCAGATTTCCCTCGTAGGAAGAGGCAGAATAATAACATTGGCAAATACAAGAGGGACCGCCGGCAGCAACAGCTAACAAATTAATTCCCTCAGTACATGATTGTGTTATTATCGTAAGAGCGTTTGCGCTGACCCTTCAACTCTATTGCCTTGCATATTACAATTCAGCCAATGAGGCACCTGGGACCCGATTCCTGCTTACTCTGGCATCTGAAAACTATTACAATTACATTCATTGTTGGTAACGTGCCAACTGAGATAAGCCTTCACTATATCTCAGCAACGAAAATAAACCGGATAAAAATATGATGAGAATCTTTCAAATACAGATCTGATCAGTCACTGTGCTCCCGTCCGGCAGGCGTTACAGGGCCTTCAAAGCCCGCACTTCCAGGCTGAAAAACGGCTTCTTTCCCGGGGGCCATCATAGAGCTGAACAAACACTCCCCCCCCCTACGGCCACCACATAAATCTAATTAGATAGACTATGCAGACTTTATATTTTATATATTTTAGTTTGGTTTTTATATTACATATGGTTTTATATTTTTGGTTTATATTTTTCGATTGGGACTGAAAAGTGGACCATGCGTACCCATGCAATAGTCTGGCTCTGGAAGACACGACGTGTACGTGTGTGGGTGTGTGTGTGCGTGTGTGTGCGTGTGTGTGGGTGTGCATGTGTGTGTGTGTGTGGGTGGTATTGTTTTTTAAGAGATGCACTTTAAATTTCGTTGTACTGGTTGTACAATGACAATAAAACTTTCTGATTCTGATTCTGATTCTGGAATGACAGACATCGACAAACAGAGATGAGGACTCAACAGCAGCTGTGCTAATACAGTAGCTTGGGCTATACTGTAGGACGTGTTGATGTGATGATGATGATGAGCTAAATCGCCCGCTGCGTTACCTGGTGAGCAGCACCGCCACATCGTGGTGCAGCGGGTGGTCGTCTCCCTTCATGTTGAGTCCCTTCTGCCATTTGCAGAAGCTGCTCAAGCTGTTGTCAGCATGGTGGCTGATCTTCAACTCATCCTGTTATTCACAAACACAAATGAGAGGAAGACAACAACACCATTAGCTAAAGGAACCATCACCTGTGCACAGAACTTGAAGAATGCATGGGCTGGGTGTGTGGGTGATGGCACACATTGGGCACTTTAGATTCTGCTAGATAGAAGTGGCCATTTTCAAACAGCCGTTGAGACAGAACAGTGAGGTGAAAGATTCATTTTTCACTGTGTTGTTGCTAGGGATGCACGATATATCGGCAATCATATCGGTATCGGCAGATGATAAATCTGTTTGCAATCTGACCACCCACAACGGGTGTCCTCTCAACCCACATACAGTTGCTGTATGCGGATTGAGAGGACACATTGCATTTACACGTGTGTTCAATGTGGTCACAATGCGTCCCTGACCGACTCCGGAGGTGGTTTGGCCGATCAGATCCCAATCCGTCTTCAATGTGTCTTGGGGGCGTTTACACCTGTACTTTCAAGTGGTCAAGCACAATCTGATTGCAATCTGATCAGAGAAAACACCTGTTAATGCCAGCCTGCCGGGTGTAAATGGCCTCTTAGTAATTTTTTAACATATCGGCATCGGTCTATGTTAATATCGGTTATCGGTAGTATCAGTCAAGATTTTCACATTGACGGGAAACAATCGGATAAATCTATGATCTATGGGCTTTTCAATATGTTTTGGAAATAAAGAAATCCATTACTTTTTCAAATTCAGTGTATTTTTCAGTATGTACAAAATTGGATTCTCTTAGAAATTTGTTTTTATACAGATCATATCGACATCAGTAAATCAGTTATCGGGCATAACAGCAATGTTAAAGGAACACTCTGCCCATTTTCAACCAGCTTTGTATAATTAGAACATCAGTAGTATATCAGAAAACTGTAAACGGTTTTGAAGTCTGTCATTTAATTTGACAGTTATTGAGTGTTAAAGTGTGGACCAGTGACATCACTGGTCCACACTAACTCAAATGAAATAACTCATTAACTCAAATCAACTCTCAATAACTGTCAAACTAGATGAATGATGAATAGTTTGACAGTTATTGAGAGTTGATTTGAGTTAGTGTGGACCAGTGATGTCACTGGTCCACACTTTAACACTCAATAACTGTCAAATTAAATGACAGACTTCAAAACCGTTTACAGTTTTCTGATATACTACTGATGTTCTAATGATACAAAGCTGGTTGAAAATGGGCGGAGTGTTCCTTTAATATCGGTTATCGGTAACCAACATGTTCATATGGATGCATCCCTAGTTGTTGCTCTGTGTACTTGGACTTTGGGCCTCTGACTTTGGTCAAAATCTGTTCCCTTCTCCCACCAAGCCACCTATCGTTTTTACTGTCATTTTCAAAGTTGGCTTGGACCAGCTGATGTGTTCCAGGATGAAGTGTGATGATGATTTGGTTCAAAAAGGCAGAATTTTAAAGATTCTGAATTGAAGTAGTATGGTGGGTATGTATTCTTAGATTAGGAACTGCTGCTTGAACGACTGGATGAGACGCGAGCCATTATAAAGACGAAGCAACAACAACAGAACAATATAAATACTGCATCATCTTTACAAGAATACAGTGTTCAGTGTCAACACTGCCTCAACAATGACAAAGCTCGAACAATAGCACAATTATAGTTATTTTCTTAAATTGCGACCACATTTCTATTCACAATTGGACAACAGAATACACATCAGAGAAGAGGTGGTTACAAAACAACTCACTGTTGCCCACGGCGACAGCAAACAACATCCAGGAAGGAAAAGAAAACCAAATGCAAAGCAACAAAGGAAATGAAAAATGAAACAAAAGGAGCACCTCCCCCCCCCACCCACACACACACAACACACACACACACACACACACACACACACACACACACCCGCACACACACACACACACACAAATGCAGAGGCCGACCCAATTACAATTATACTGTTGTGTGTTATTATTAAATGTTGTGTTTGTATGGATCAAAGCGCTACTACTGTACCTCCTCATGTCGATTTTTGCGTCAACCCTCGCCAGGGGCCAGTGCCGAGGGAATCTTTTAATGACACACCATTAGATGGTGTCACATGAAATTATATGTTTGTGATCTGAATTGTAATCAGAGACTGTTGAGAACGACTAAGGAGAGAAATCGGGTGTGAGCGAGATGGTTTGGGGCAGTAGTTGGATAGCTGGAGATATATATATGTGTGTGCAGAGCCAGATTAACACCCCCAGGGGCCCCGGGGCACTGAAGCTCCCAGGGGCCCCCCTACCCATCATCCGGATGTTTGGATGTTTTTTTGCCATATTTAGAGGAATATCTCATTTTAAATTAACATTAGTATTATACTGTTATGTTATTATTCCGTTTCTGAGATTCAGTTTCTCACTCACTCATAGGCGATTCTAGGCTTTGCAAAGAGGTAGCACCAGCAGGATAAAGATATTAGTCTGACTGGGGGGTTTCTAGGGGGGCTGTGCCCCCCCTGGACAAAGAAATTTTGTACATTTTAAAGTAAAATGCATGAATCTGATGCACTCTGAGAGCAAAAGGAAGAGGCTAATCTTCACATTAATATCCTCTTCACTGTGCTGTGGCTTTACAATGATGAAAAAATAATTGACATTACATTTCCAATACAAAACAGCAGAGGGTGGCGCAGCACCACAAGCACCCCCACTTCTCGCGCCCCTGGTCACCACTTGCCCACAGGCATCCAATGAGACTAAATCATCAGACTTAATCTTCTTGGAAACACATTTTATTTTGTCCTGATTGGTCTTAGATTTGTGTCATAGTTCTGTGGAGCCCAACATGAGCCCGACAAAAAAAAAAAAAAAAAAAAAATTGGAGGGTCCCTTCACCCCGAGGGCCCCGGGGCACCTGCCCCGGTTGCCCTATGGTTAATCCGGCCTTGTGTGTGTGTGTGTGTGTGTGTGTGTGTGTGTGTGTGTGTGTGTATAGGATGAATCAGCGTGACGTCACTTGCCACCCAGAAATGCGGAACCCCCGCGGCAGTTAATAGTATGAGTTGTGCCAAACAAACGTTAATATCTCAAAAACTATACATCACATCGCTTATATTTTGACATTCTGAGTGTGAGCAGAAGTAGCTCAAGAGTTTGATGTATAATATATGCATGTCGTGTTAAAGTTGTGTGAACTGTCGCTGTTTTTAAAATGTAAACAGAGTTAGCCGGCTAGAGTCATCAGACACACAAGCCTCGCGCCACTCGGGCTCCATAGGGTTCCATTGCACTTGCCACCCAGTGATGCGGTTTGTTTACCAAAATGCTGCTTGGCTGATCCCTCGTATACACATTCTTAGACCATTCTCTGACAACATACAAAAATGTGGTTTTACCTCGTCCTGCTCCAGCAGGATGAGACGAACAACCGCGATGTTGATTGCGTTTCCAATGCTGGCATCCCGGAACAGACCCGACACCTGAAACACACATGAACTATTGTTTAGTCATGCATTTGGGTGTTGATACCTGTTGATACTAGTATTACTGTGAAGAAAAAAATGATATTCATCATTACCGGTAATCATAAAATTGCCCTAATTACCTAATGATGGATGTCGCTCGAGCAAGGATGACATCATCTCTGATGACATAAATCAATGATGACATCACTCGCTGATGACATCATCATTGAGTGCTCGAGCGACATCACCAATTCTGACTATACACTAGTGCACTGCCTGTCGTGCAGTGCCCGTTCCCCTCCCTCCCCTTCTCCCCATTCACCCCTATGCCTCCCCCCCCCCCCACACTGTACTCCATCAGGTCCCCCCTAAGCGCACTCCCCAAGTTTGAAGTCGATCCGACGAACTGTTCTCGAGATACGTGAAGGACAGACAGACCTGGAATTACTGTATAGTATTATATAGATATAGAAATAGATAGATTGTTTTCTGCACTTTTAAATGTGGTAATGGTAATTATAAGACGTTAATATAGTTAAAAGATAGTTGCAGATGATTTGATCATAAAGATAAGTGGACAAGATTTTGCATACCATCTTGAGAGTGGAGATGATTAAAACTGTGGCCAGTTCCCACACATGGAATGTGCCAATGCATTTCTACATTGTAGTTCCCGACACTTTGGTTCTATTCTTCAGCGTGCAAAACGACACTGCCCCCGGAGGATCGGAGCCACATGTGCTGAAAGGTTCTGTTCGTGTTGCGGTGATTTCTTTTTCATTTGTTTCATTTGTCTGAGACACAGCGAGCTGTTAACAGCCGACTTTGAAACGTCAGCCAGATGTGTTGTCGAGCGCGACTGCTTCGAAAAGGCTCGGTCCTCTGTTGAGATAACCACATTAAATGAAGGATTTAACAATATGCTTATCTTGACCAGCCAGCTAGTTCAAAACGACTTTAAAGTTGTTCACAACTATTTAAAAAATCAGTACATCCCTTTGTAGCAGCTACATCTTTGGCAAGCCAATCCATGCTGACCTCATTGGTGTTCAGTGGACCTTGTCAGGGTGCAAATGAAGAAACCCCCATCATGAACAAATACCTTCTTGTTCACTTGACGTCTAATCTTGCCCATAATATCCATTGACTTTAGCTCCTTAGAATCCACCTAATAACTTCTGAACAACAACCGCTTTCCAGACATACAGTCATCCCACAGTCACTTGATGGAACGAATGTAGGGATGTCCGATATTATCGGCCTACCGATATTATCGGCCGATATTAACATAAAAAAATCGATATCGGAAAATATCGGTATCGGTTTTCATGCCGATATTTTTTTTTTTTTTTTTTTTTAAATACAGGGGGAGTCTCACTGAGAGCAATGCTCTCTTTTTCAGGAGTGCCCTGTTCACATTCACACACACATTCATACCTGGAAGCTGACCAGTACAACCACAGTCTGATCTGTTGGCCACTGAGCAGCTCCACTGGAGCGGTTGGGGTTAAGGGCCTTGCTCAAGGGCACCTCAGTGGTGGTAGTGAGGGAGGGGCAAGCGCTGCCTTTTCACTTTCCCCACGCAGATTTATCCTGCTGGTCCCGGGGATTGAACCGACGACCTTCTGGTCACAAGCTCGCTTCTCTAACACTTACAACTTTAACACAACATGCATATTATATATTAAACTCTTCAGCTACATTAAGCTACATTATGTAACTTGTTACGTGAAATTGTGGTGGAAAAAAAGCCCGCTTATATCGGTATCGGTTGATATCGGTTGATATCGGTATCGGAAATTAAGAGTTGGACATTATCGGATATCGGATATCGGATATCGGTAAAAAAGCCAATATCGAACATCCCTAAACAAATGTATTCATATAAAATGCTGCAGATTATTTACTCGACCACATCAGAGTTGTTTGATCATTTCAACAATACTCGTCCGACTAACGCTCGTCAAACGCCATTGATTTTTCTTGCCGCCGGGCAAATAGTTTCTGCACAGAGGTTTGTAATTGGGGCACTGCAGACGCGCATAAAGGAAGTCATTCATCGTAACACTGTTTCGTGTCATAATGTCTCTCTCAGTAGAGCCGTTAGTGCTCACAGATCAACGTGGTGCTCAACGTGTCGCTGGATCAACTTTGATTTGAAATCTTGAAATCCCTTTGCATCATTAATATCATGGATATGATCTCTTCCTTGATAACATACAGTACATACATTCTATTGCTGAGGAGGAGAGACTTTGTACTGTATGTGAATTAGGTGTTGTGGAAGATGAATTTCATTTTGTGTTTCATTGTACGCTATATGAGGAACCAAGATTGTCTCTATTTCAGTTAATGCAAAATAAGAAACCGGAACTATTTTGGTCAGGAGATGATGCGAAGTTGGAATGGTTGTTCAGAGATTAAGTCTTCAGTTTGGCCAGGTTTATTGGGAGGGCTTGGAAACTCAGAATGGAGAAGCTGTTCATCTGAATATATAACTCTGTCTTGTTTATGTTTGAGCATTTTGTAGCTTGTTTGTTGATTTGTTTGTATTGTTGAACTTGAATGATTTGTGTCTTGTAAGCCCAGACGGGCTGGGCACCTTGAATATGGTGCATGACACAGAAATAAAAATCTATCTATCTATCTATCTATCTACAGTATGCCACTCAGTATCTCTAGTACTAACACACTGTACAATTGCCAATATACACAGTGTGTCAGATCCACGTGTCAGATTTTCACCAAAAGTTAATTGCTTCTTTTAAACATTTTAGCCAATTATTACACACGGCCGCCGCGCGGACTCGCACGTAGCTCGGCTGCTGCGTGGCCTCACCTGCCTTGGGGCGGCTGTAGCTCAGGAGGTAGAGCGGGTCGATCATTAATCACTTTGGATAAAAGAGGTCGGTGGTTCGATTCCCGCCTCCTCCAGTCTGCATGTCGAAGTGGTGTGTGTGTGTGCCACATTATATCACTGATGACATCATCTGTGTGTGTGTGTGTGTGTGTGTGTGTGCGCCCCCCTATGACATCACTGATCAGTCTTGTCACAAAGCCTCCTTGTGTGTGTGACATCACTGATCAGTCCTGTCACAATGCCTCCTTGTGTGTGTGTGTGTGTGCGCGCGCGCGCACGCGTCACGCGCCCTTATGACATCACTTTTGACATCATCGCTAATGACATAATCACTGATGACATCACATCATTAGCTAATTAGCCTAATTAACCTTCAGGGTGTGCCCTTTATACACACCCTGAAGACACCCTGAAGGTTTCAGCCCGATCGCACCTAAAACGGCATAGCTGTGGCCGAACACAGAACTTGAAACATCGCCCACATACTCAATTTTAAATACCCTCCAACTCCATTAGCAGAGGTAATAACAAATCTAATTGGTCAACACTGGTCATAATGATCAACATGTGAAAGGAAGTACTGACCTATTTTTGTGAATGGGCTTCTACAAATAACTGCCCTGGCGATCGAGTATGTGGAAAGCATAACACTGGGTAGGTAGGTACACAGCAGAGTACAAAAACATGGCGCTCTTCTGAAGCGGACAACATCGAGAGAGACAATGGAGCATCTGGCCACTTCGGAAGACGATGGCATCACGTATTGTTTGGACACGGCTAAGAGGTTGCTTCCCCTGATACTGAACAAGATTGTTTGCGCAAAACATGAATGGTTTCGGACTTGGAAAGTTCAAAGCCGGAGCAAATAGAGGGACTCGAAAAGACCCATGAGAGGATGTGGGGAATAATGGCTGCTTCCTCTCCACGTATTATTGTCTGTTAAGTCCGTTAGAGCGGCTTCTCTCTGTCGCTCCAATTCCCTTTCCTGATATTCTGTGCTCCTCTGAGAGGCCTGGCTGCAGTAGCTGCGGTCAGGCCAGACATACTGTACTTTGGAAAAACCCCCTCTAATGTGCTAACCAATAACAGACACGGGGTCAGGTCAGCTGACTTAACCCCTGACGAGGAGGAGGGAGTGATGACAACATGTGTGTGATGTCGCCTTCTGAGACAAGACGGATGAGGTGAGAATCGGGGCTGCCGTCCCACAGACACACACACACACACACACACACACACACACACACACGCACGCACACACACACACACACGCGCACACACACACACACACACACACTAAACAAAAGAGGCAAACATTGTGTCACTGCGTTACCAAATATTAGGATGGAAAAAGTGAATCGGAATGTGCTCTTTTTAATGGGGCGAGATGTTTCGCATGATACTGCCTCTAACTTCCTGTGTGAGAAAGTTGGTTTGGACTGAGAACTTTTCCTGCCAAAACATGAAGTCTCTTTCGCATTTTGTCCAAAACGTCATTTCGACCTCGCCTCTTTATCTTGATCAGAGACTGAGAATACGTTTCAGCAGCAGATCGTTTATTAGGGGGTCTGAAAAGATGCTCTTTTTTTTTCTTCTAATCTATTTGTCATTTAACTGACAGGAAAACGTCAGGAATGAAATCATGCTCTTTCCCAGGCATCGATATTTAATGTTATTGAAAAGAAGCAGAGTAAATATCTAAAGTATCCAAGTAAATATGGAAACTGGGCATATATGCTAGTGTAACACTCGGCTCCAACATGTCCGCTTGACTAGCGGGCCTGGCACCTTAGCTGACTGGATATGGCGGATGCTTGGCGTGCGAGAGATCGCCGGATCGAATCCCGCTTGAACTTTACGCTAGCATCACATCGTATCCAGTCAGTGTTTGTAGTTGTAGCAGCGCGGGTGAAGCGCACACGGTGAGCATGCCTGCAAGATTTGTTTTTGCACAAAAATGTATTTTGCTTGCAAAACATGCCATGCCTAGTCCTGTCCTGTCTAGTAGTAGAGATACGTATTCCTATAATATTTCTCTAGTAATCCTATAATATATATATATATGTGTGTATATATATATATATATATATATATCTGGCTGATATATATGTGCATGGTCAGTGCGTATTTTCAGACACTTACGATGTTCATGACAGCGAGTACGTAGCTCTCCACTCCTTTGCTTCCATGGTACTCCACCATTTTTGGGTCGGCCACCACCAACGTCTCCACCCACTTCTCGTTGCTGACGGAGCGCTGGCGAATCCTCCTCTTCCTCTGCTGGCGGCGCTCCCAGCGCTCCCGCTGCCTCTCGATGCCTTCAAACGCTCCGTGCGGATCTGCGGATGGGACGCAGAAACAGACATGTTATTGAGGATGGTGGCACATGAGCGGTGGCTTGATATGACACTCTATATACCTCCAAACCTCAAACTTCCCTGTGGAGTTTTATTATTCTTCCTTCAGTAATTAAATGTCAAAAGTTATTAATGAATGCAGTAGGTGCTATATTTCTCAAATAACGATGATTGGATGTACTGTAGCCTCAAAACTTTTATCAATAGTGACAATATAATGGAATGAAAATACCATTTATCTATTTTTGTGACATTGCTTATTATCTTCACCAGGGAGGTTATGTTTTTACCTTTTTTTTGTTCATTAGTTTGTTAGCAGACGTTATGAGCAGATTTCTATTAAATTTGGTGGCCAGATTTTTTTTTCTTCCAGCCTTAATTATAAAATTAATGGAAATTCTAAATCCTGAGGATATGTTTGCAGCATCAAAAATAAATCTGACTTAAAATCTAAATGATAGAAATGATGTAATTTGGTGTAGCATCATGTTGGAGAATTGTTCAGTGCTGGTGGCTGTTTGTGTTTTGTCCGAGTGCCTCTTACATGTTCAGACTAGGAGGCCAAATCTGATTTGTGAACTTTAGTGACCTATTAATGACTTTATCCAGATTGGTCTGGACGCTCCAAGTCTGATTTGTGTCACTTGTCCCAAACCACATATGGAGGTAGTTTCCAATCTGCTTTCGACTGATGTTACTTGAGTACCGGTACTTTTATTTATCTCAATGGTGCGGACGCGCAGATCCACCAAATCTGATTTGAACGTCACTCGCAACTCATGATCAAATGCTTCTGTGCAGGAAAACCACGTCACCAACGTACGCATTTACTGATGCCCACGTCGTTACCATAGCAACCCATGTAGATATGCTGTTTAGGTCTGGACACACAGATCCGATTTGAGAATCAGATTTGTGGCAATGCGGACACACCGCACCACACAAACCAATCAAGATAATGATGATTAATGACTTCATCAGCAAATCAGATTTGCCTGTAATGTGAACATGGCCTGGCAGCAACAACACCTCAATGAACCATGTAATTCATGTCATTGGCTTCATTGGCTGTTTGTTTGTTTGTTTGTTTTATAGATTCTAATAGTCAAATAGCCCCACTTTGACTGATAATCCCAAGTCAACTCATCATTCAGAAAATCAATTGACCTATTCCGTAAGCATAGAGACCGCCTGCTCAAGTGAGACCGCGCACATTTACTTTTGAATAATTCAAGTTGCAAAACCTGTGCTGAATTCTTAATAGTGTATATTCACCAATATGGGAACCCAGAGTCTATTATTGTATATTCACAAACACAAGTACATCTTAATGAACACTGTAGGATGCTTGATCTCGAGTTTTAAGTGGCTCAGCCAATAAACTCTGTTCTGAGCTCTTGAGTTTATTAGTCAGAGAAAGATTGTGAGATAATAATAATACTACTAATAATAATAATAATTGATTGGATTTATATAGCGCCTTTCAAGACACTCAAAGCACTTCACATAATAAGCGGAGGGAAGGAATGGAGATAGCAGGTGATGGAAAAACAAGACACAGAGTCTAATAATGGCGTGGACTGGATGCAATGTGGACGCGGGGAATATGCAGGTGGCTCGTTTTTATACAATCTCTTCACTTCCATGGTGATGATAACCAGCTTAAAAGTCCAGCTGAAATGCCATTGTGAATGTATCCAACTTCGGTATCATGACGTAGTTACAGAGGCACGTTTCAATAACTATAGCCGTTTTCCCACATGCGCTTTGTACCGCTAAATGACCGGAATGTGGTCTAATGCCTGCATGTGTGAAAGTTGTCGTGCCGGTATAAGCGCGACCCCGTCATCGCGGACATTTCACCAGTTTCGAGCCAGTCAGAAGAGCGGTATGCGCGATAACGGGCGCAAGTATAGAACGGGTCCAGTCATTTGCCGGCATGGGCGAGGTGTACACACGTTGCTTAATGTTCCAGCGGGCATAATCTAATCATTCGCGCACATTAAAGTAAACTGGCGAAATTATCTTGTGATCTCTCCTATCTGCTGCCTGCTCGCTCTCTGGCCACAGTCCTCCTCCTCCTTCAGTCACAGCCCGACAGGGACACAGACGAAGCAAATGCACGAAGCGAAATGTGGAAGTATTTTGCTTACGTTGCCGACAGCGAAGGCAAGCCCGGACACATCAAACGAAGCCAGTCTGTAAAAAGTGCTTCAACGCGACGCAGGTGAACGGATAAACAAGCAAACTTATTTCACCATCAAGAGTTTTGCCGACACGTCACTCCCCACCCGCTCTGCAGTGCCGCCCCGCCCCCCAACATACAGGCAATTTGGCTGCTAGATTCCCATATGCGAGAGCAGAAGTGTGAAGGGAAATGTCCGATATTGACTTACAGGTCATTTTCCGGTACGCATTATGTTACTGTAAGCTATTTTTCTGGAGTTTATTAAGTTGCCTCATATTGTAACACTTATGCAGTACAGAACACCATAGGCTTTTATTTTGAAGGCTGTAAGCGGAAGTGGTTGTGTGTGAAGTAGAGCCCGACCGATACTGGATTTTGGAGGCCGATGCCGATACCGATATTAGGGAGTAAAAAAATTCCGATATCCATATATCGGCCGATATATTCTTATATTATATAATACACACATTATATTACACAATTATTTTTGCAATGATCCCTCAAATATCAAACACTTGACAAAGATATGACTTGACATGACTTGAGATATGTCATGTAGGGAGGATATTTCTACAGCTTATCAATAAACTTTATTGTCCAAAATGACATCAATGCAATGAAACAGTAAACCGAACTCGGAATTTAATAATGATAAATAACTAGAAAATACAAAAACACAAACAGAACAAATATAAAATATAATTTGAGTTAAGAAAAAAGATCGAATATACACGACATGCTGTCTATAACTTAAAAAATACAAAATAAAGAAATATCGGCATATCGGCCAACCTATCGGCCGATACCGATATATCGGTTATCGGCCGTGATTCAAACCTAGTTGAATCAGCCTCCTGCTGTTATTTTCTATTGACAACAGTAGGAGTGCACAGCCTAACCCTCGGTTACATTACAAACACAATATAATGTAAACCTACGTTACTGTGCCTGGTTGGCTCGCTGCGCCCAGTCCCAGAGCAGGAAACCGCAGAGGGAGCTGGACTACATTAAACTACATTGAATGTTTGAGATTTTTGCACGCTTATTAGTGCAGATATTAATATTTCTGGTGGGCTGAGAATCACGTGCGCCTCCTTTGACTTCCGTGCGGTTTTGATGCCCGCCCGGTGTCATGTGACATCGTGCACATAGCAGGGTGAGCCGTGATTGGTCTACGTCCGAGGGGAAATACAGACATATACATACAGACAAAAACCCTCTTCTAGACGGCTTGCCACAGTCTGTGGCTACGCTGTAAAAATAGTAGGTATAACTTTAAGTACTGTAACAATCTGCTGTCTCTTCACATATGGTGAGTGTGTGTGTGTGTGTGTGTGTGTGTGTGTGTGTGTGTGTGTGTGTGTGTGTGTGTGTGTGTGTGTGTGTGTGTGTGTGTGTGAGATGCTCACAAGTCATTTTTTGCAAGTCGAAGTCAAGTCTCAAGTCTTTGAGCTCAAGTCCAAGTCAAGTCTCAAGTCTTTGGTCACAAGTCCAAGTCAAGTCTCAAGTCTCTTATGGATGAGCGTTCTATCATCTGTTACATGCCATCCAGTCTGCTTAGAACACTGCAGCTAAAACTAAGGAATTCAAAGCAAGCATGTACTGTATTATCCTCACTCCTTTATCTATTAGCATACATTATCAGCATTGATTGGATGACATCAGTAGAGATTTCCTTAATGTCAATGCACCAAAAAAATTAAATAAAAAATAAAGATTGTTGACAAGTCCCAAAACTCAAGTCAAGTCTCAAGTCTTTCAGGATGAGTCTCAAGTCAAGTCTCAAGTCACTGTGAGTGAGACTTAAGTGCGACTCAAGTCCAAGTCCCAAGTCCAAGTCCCCATATCTGGTGTGTGTGTGTGTGTGTATGTGTGTGTGTGTGCGTGTGTGTGTGTGTGTGTGTGTGTGTGTGTGTGTGTGTGTGTGTGTGTGTGTGTGTGTGTGTGTGTGTTACCTTTGACCCCGCAGGTACCGTTGACAGCTGGTTTCCCTGAGATGGGCTGCGCTACCCGACTCCAGAGGGGGGCGACATGGCGTTTGTAGATGACATGGGCCTGCGACGCGGCGGCCTCTTCACTCGCCTGCTCCAACGGCCGGATGAAGAACTCCTCATCGGACAGCTTGAACAGTCCTGTCTACAGAAGAGCAGGGCCGTCAGACAGCTTGAACAGTCCTGTCTACAGAAGAGCAGGGCCGTCAGACAGCTTGAACAGTCCTGTCTACAGAAGAGCAGGGCCGTCAGACAGCTTGAACAGTCCTGTCTACAGAAGAGCAGGGCCGTCAGTGGTTTTCTCCTCATCTTCTCTGATACTCTCTACTAAAAGCCCCAAATGAAATCATCTTCTCTTGCTATCGGGGACCCTTACAGAGAAAACACATGAACTTCACATGTGAAAAATCACATGTGATCACAAGTGAAAAATCACATGTGATGGCATGTGATCACATGTGATTTTTGCACATGTGCAATTTCGCATGTGATCACATGTGAAAACATGTTAAATTTCACATGTGAAAACGTGGAACACATGTGAAACATGTGATTTGCGCATGGGAAGCGTGTGGTTTTGGAACATTTTCACATGTGAAATGTGTGAAACCCATGTCAATTACCATGTGATTACATGTGAAACCTATGTGATTACATGTGAAACCCATGTAAATGTTGTTTTCCACATGTGGCAAAACATGCTGGTATACAACATGTGTGGCAAAACATGTTATCCCATGTTATAACATGTGATCACATGTTTTTTCCACGTGTGAAAATGTTCCAAAACCACACGCTTCCCATGGGTTTCACATGTGTTCCACATGTTTTCCACATGTGAAATTTAACATGTGGACACATGTTTACCACATGTGAACCTCATGTGTCTTTTCTGTAAGGGCAGGTCAGAGTGACACACAAGCATCTCTCTCCCTCTTTCTCTCTCTGTCTCAGTTAGTGTTTCAATCTATTCCAAAAAGTACCGGTGAGCAACGACACCTGCACCTGACTCTGACTCACACCCTGGCCCTGAAGCACTGTGCTGATCGACTGGCTCCAGTGTTCACTGACATTTTCACACCTCACTGGAGACATGCCGCGTACGTACCGGGTTGCTTCAGGACCTCAACTAAAATCCCCCCACTCCTGGAGCCCCCTGCAGCTCATCCAAAGAGCCAACAGGGTCTGTTTGCACATCAGCTGTAACTGCACACGAGGCAGTTGTGTGGTTGTGTAAGTTCTCACAGGCTGAGGTTCAGATGTTCAGCAGAGCCCCCCCGTGCTCCTGCTTCCAGTGCCACTCGAGGATGTCTGAGGCAATTTCCACCTCCCCGACGCCCCAAACCACGGCAAGAACATCCATCTACATGACGTGCGACAGGGAGAAGAACACTGAGGAAACTCAACCCAGAAGCGGCTCCTTGCCAAAAACTAATTCCATTTCCCAACTGCTTTTATTTCACCCCCTGCCCTTTAGTTTTTATTCCCTTCCAGCTTGTGTTCCCATTTCCCAGTCCCTGGTTCTAACTCTCAGGAGTCCCACAGAAAGCGCTGCTGGGTTCAGTTGTCTAGATGGACACAGAGTCTGCCTCCTGACCCAGTTTGGTTGGGACACATACAGTGAAAATCCACAGTAGTACTGGACACACGGGGTGTGGTGGACCCAGAGATGTTCACAAGTCATTTTTTGCAAGTCCAAGTCAAGTCTCAAGTCTTTGAGGGGCAAGTCTCAAGTCCCTATGGATGAGTGTTCTATCATCTGTTCCATGCCATCCAGTCTGCTTAGAACACTGCAAAAACTAAGGAATTCAAAGCATGTACTGTATTATCCTCACACCTTCATCTATTAGAATACAGTAGCAGCAATGATTAGAGATGACATTAGTAGACATTTCCTTAATTTTAATGCACCAAAAAAATTAAAAATGTAATTAAGAAAAATAAAGATTGTTCACAAGTCCCAAACCTTCAGGTCCAAGTCAAGTCTCAAGTCTTTGAGGACGAGTCTCAAGTCAAGTCACTGTGTGTGTGTGTGTGACTTAAGTGCGACTCAAGTCCAAGTCTCAAGTCCAAGTCCCCATCTTAGCCTGGACCACAACAAAATTAACTTCTGTAGTTTTCCCAATGGAGGATTTATGAAGACAGCACTTTGAATGGGCAGATGTCTGGGTGTTGCACCAATGCATGCATCTTTTTGTGCTCAATTATTATGAAGAGAGTTGTTAGTCCCCGTGGCATTTTGCATGTATAAGTATTTACATGCAAAATGCCACAAGAACATTTACTCTGGCATTTGCAAGCATTGCAAATGAAAATAACCTGTTCATGCGCAGCCTAAAATACGCAAAAAAAAATCTCTGCAGCCTGCAACGTACTGTGTACATTGTTGCCTAAAATATGCTAAGTTCATATTTAATGTAGATGTCATGTCTTGTCATTCTTTATATCGAATGCTGTGAGGAGAGATTTCATAGTGAGTTGAGACAATGTAAAAATTTATGTCAGCAGTGGAGTGACAGTGTGCCTATATACGGGATGTCATACTCCAAATACAAGTTGAGTCTTTAAAGGTCTGACATTCATCTTTCGTGAAATTTTTATGCAGGACAAGAATCATCTTTCATTATGTATTTCAAATGCATGAATAATGCATCCTCCATCTGATTGATCGGTAGTAGCTATTGATCATAGCACCATTTCCCCCAGTTCAAATGACGCTGAGTGGTGGCAGTGCAAGAAGCATTTCAATTCGATATGCAACCCTGGCACCACATGACAGACAGACAGACACACAGACAGACACACACACACACACACACACACTCACACACACACGATGAAAAGTGCTTTGTGCTCTTAGCACGTTAGCGTAAATGGCTAATGTGCTAAGAGAGGAGCATGTATCATTAATTTACAATGTGTCACAAAACAAAGCTGTTGACTGATAAGGTGGAAATGACTTTTCGCACCCCTCCAGATTTGGATGACACATATAATGGCATACATCAGAATAACAAAGTGAGATAAATGCTCAAACTTTGCATAAAATGTTAAATGTGAAGCCTAACTGTTGCCAAGAAAGTCGTCCTGAAGGAATGGAAGTCCCCCTCTTCACCCTCTTTTCAATTGTGGCTGACGGATACGACGTCTGTTATACGGCTGGAGAGACTTAGGTTCCTGAGGACCGACTCACTTAAGAAATTCTCTGCCATTTTAGGACCTGTTTCTAACGTACCTCGTTGAGGTTGGGGCCGGGGCGACAGGTGATTCGCCACACTGGTTCCTCATGGACCCCCTGTGTGTGATCCCGGGCACAGTACCTCTTACAGGCATGTAAGCGCCTTAGGCGACTGGTACTGTAGCACAACTTAATACTGAATGTTGATAAATAATATGTTTTTTGTTTTGTTTTTTCTTTTCTTTTCCTGTGTCTGAGCCTGTTTGTCTTGTTCCTATGTTGTTCAAAAAAATAGAAAAAAAAAATAGAAAAAAAAAAATATATATATATATGTGACAGCATAGACCCAAAGCTCCCCGGCTCCTCCCTCTTCAGCCATCAGGTCCACAGATATTCTGCCTCATTCTGTTACATTTTGTGCCAGAAATCAATATTTCCAAGCTGAAGCTCAGTCTCAGCTGCATCATGCAACAAGACAGTAATGTGAAACACTCAAAACAAGCCGTGATGAGAATGGCTGAAGAAGCACAATACGTTTATAGTTTTGGAATGGCCTTAGACAAAGTGCACACCTAAATCCCGCTGACATGTTGTGGCAGGATCAGGAAACAAGCGCGTCATGCTCAAAGACCAATAAATGTCACTAAGTTAGGCAGCTCTTCACTGAAGAATGGGCCAAAGTTATTCCATGGTGCTGTGAGAGGTCACAGCAATTACCACAGGAAGCATTTGGTTGCAGTGATTGCTGCTAAAGGCGGGGCAACCAGTTATTGAGTGTAAGGTGGCAATAACCCATTGGGTGTTAAATTAAAAAAAAAAGATTAGAATTAGTAAATTAGTAAAATTAGTATTAACATGTGTATTCATTCAGGGTCCCTTTTATTAATACATTTTGGTTGAAGATCTGAAAACGTTCTGTATCAAAAGTATGCAGAAATCACAGCACTTTCTTACACAAATCTCTCACAATCTCTGCCAATTTCCCCAAACTTCTCTGAATATATGACGACTCGTATAGGATTCATTTGAAGGGGAAACGGCCATTTTTTTTAAACATTTATTATGACTTGAAACTGGATTATTTTGCACTCATATTCGAGGAGGTTTATGTCTGGATCCTGGTTACTGTTCCAGTGCAAAGCATTGACAAAATGGCAAAAGATAATTCCCCCCACAGTCTATCATAAAGGATTCTTTATTGATCCCATCCAGAAGAAATAGCTCCAGTGTTGCCTCTCTGCTCTCACCTACTTACTGCCATCTTTGTTTAGTTTAACTGCTGACACGCAGTGAATGCAGCTGAATGGGGTTGTTTAGTTGATGACGGTCTTGGTAATTTGGACCATTGAACAAATGGCTTCATAGAAGGTTTTTTAGCCCCAAAATAATTTCTATAAATGTATAATAAACTACTAATTCTGGATGACATCACACATTTTGCTTGTTTGACTGCGGTTACTTTTATTATCCGTGTACATAATCCCAGAATTACTGTTTCAGTTAGAACCCAAAAGAGAGATCATTCAATATGAAGGTTTGACTTAGGCAAAAAACAGTTTGGAATATAAGCTTTTTTGAAGTTATTTTGAGAAGCGACGAACAGTGTGCACATAATCCACTCACCAGTCCATCACAGGTACTGATGGCCGCTCTGCCTCTCACGGTGGCCTCCTCCCACACTTCGCCTAAGAAGTAGCACTGGGAAGAGCCGGGCGCGGCGATTTTGGCCCCGTCCAGGCCACCGTACCTCCTCTCCGTCAGGAAGCCCGGAGCGAGCAGGTGCGGGTTGAGGGTGAGGTTAAAGTGCAAACTGTGGCCCCCGTGCTGCAGCTGGTAGAAGACCCGCTGGGAGTCGGCCGGCCCCTCGGAGGCGTCCCGGCGCTGGACGTGGCTCGCATGGTGGGACAGGAAGCTGGACAGGAAGTGACCTTTGGCGTCGACTCGAGTGGGGTGAACCACTTCGTACTGCAGCGCCTCCTGGAGAAAGCTCTCTGTCAGAGCCACGGTGGTGGGGACAGAAGAAGATGTACAAGGGTTATCAAATCAACCATTGACTGTACGGTTGTAAACAAAACTGGGGAAACTAACAAAAAAAATGAAGACGAAAATTTACGGATGTCTTCTTAGTTAATCTGTCATGTTAATGATGTTTGAATACAGCCACAGTATACACCGAGTCTGCTACAGGAACGCTGCCAAGTGCAGCACACACAGCGACAAAGAAACGTTTCACAGTGGATGAAACGTTTCACAGTGGATGGCTCAATTCTCTCAATTCAATTAATGAATGAATGAATTCTCAATTAAACTCATATTAGCAGAGTGGTGCTCCTGTTCTCTCGACACGTGTGCAGGTGAAATGTGTCGAAGATCTGAGGTTAAACGTATTCCTCTCTGATAAAGACGTTCTGTCATTTCCACAGAGATTTGAATGCATTCAACCAGTAGGGGGCCTTCATCTATCATGCTGAGAGCGGTACTGACAGAAAGCAGGTACTGACAGAAAGCAGGTACTGACAGAAAGCAGCGCTGCATTAAAGAGAGGACCTTCATAAGCGACCTCTTCCTGGAACATCTTTGCAGACTTTCCTGTGAGACCCAACTGCGTACAGTCAAACTCCTCTGCCTATAAACAGCAGTACTGTGTAGCTACAGTACAGACGCTGGCTGGCAGTTGGTGCACATCAGTCACTGCAGTTGAAGAGATGCATCGTCCAACTGATTCTATAGGGATTTGTTAGTGAGAACATTTTCAGTCTGACAGGCCTAGCTAGCACCGACAACAGAAGTGAATATCACCAGTTGCCTGTAGCAACTGAGAAACACCTGGTGTGGATTTAAACCAATATTCTGCACGGATGAGTGTCAGTCTAGCAGATGGTAGATGGTAAAACTTTCCACATGCACCTAAAATCCGCAGTAGCCCAATACTAAAACGTGCTGCAAAGTCTACTATGTAGTACTATGATTTTCGCCCTTCACTGTCGGGATTCTGGAAGGCCGGCCTACGAAATAACCCTTCAGCGGGAGGCAGAACTCGCCATCTTCGGCTGCTCGGAGTCCTCTCTGAGTCTGAACTTTCACTACAGCTGTGCAACAATCTCTGACGCTGGGGACAACTGTTGCCAAAAAACGTATTCTTAAGGAATGGAAGTCCCCCTCTCCGCCCTCTTTCCAATTGTGGTTGACGGACATGATCTCTGTTATAAGGATGGAGAGACTCCGGTTCCTGAGAACCAACGCACTTAGAAAATGTCGAACTATATGGGACCCGTTTTTAGCCTACCTCGACGAGGTTAGGGGCGACGGGTGACTCGCCCGGCTGGTTTCCTATTAGACCCCATGCAGGAGATCCCAAGTACATCGCTTACAAGCACATAAACACCATACGTGGCTGTAATATTGTAATATTGAATGTTGATTATGTTTGTACGTTTTTGTTTCTTTTATTTTCTTGTGTCTGAGCCTGTTTGTCTGTTTTGTTGGTGTTCTATTTATTTTTTTGAAAATAAAATATATAAAAAAAAACATCTCTTTTAACCAAATACACACAAACAATTACACTACATTACAACCTTTACTCAAGCAGCCATGTCCCACAGGTCTATTCATTCATTGTTTACCATCACACCCAGGTGTTAGTAAGCGGTGCAGACATCATCAGCCTATCAGTGGCTGTCATAAATCACTGATGACATCACAACTGCTTAAGTGACATCAGCGATGACATAGTAAGACATCACTGATGATGTGATCATGTTGGATACGCGATGATGGATGCATGCATCACTGATGACTACTGGCTGCTGTCGGGCGGAAACATTGTATCTTCAAATTTTGCCATTTTCTTTTTATTTCATAAATGGATTTAGTGGGTACCCAAAAATAACCTGTGAAAGTTTCAGGTACTTTGGACCAGCGAAATACGTTATATGACTAGTTATTAATGTACTTATTACTATTAGACTATGTTAAAATGTGAATGTTTCTTTCTTTCTTGTGAAAAATTGCTTTTTTGGAGATACAAGGTTTCCCGCCCGACAGCGACGCGACTAGAGTATAAGACATGACTGATGATGTCACAATATGACATCCCTGATAATGGCACAATGTCTATGACATCATCAGTGGGACATCATCAGTGGGTAGTATGACATCATCAGCCACCACTGTCCCACTCGATGATTGGGAGACATGAAGGGGGGGGGGGGGGGGGGGGGGCGTTTGCATGCTCAGTTGAAGGATTCTGTCCAGCACTTATAAGTGACAGACGGACATTGCGTCCCATAACGGACGGAAGAACAGAAGGACACAGAAGAAAAGAAGGACACACAAAGTCACTTAAGCGGCTGCAGCGCTTAAAAATGAATATAAAATTCAATTCCAAGTCTTTTGCAAGTTTCACGTCTGTGCTCGAGATCGGCAACAACCATCTTATTTGCCCGGATATTAATGCTGCCAATGAAAAACTTGACTGCTGTAACCAATTTGCATAAGCATGAGTAGGATACTGTGGTGGTTCCATGGACTGTAAAAGGGTGGTTCTGGTTCCCAAAATGGGGTCCAGGGACCACCACCAGTGGTGAGAATTTTTTTTTTGGTCCATTACTGCACTGCCTAGAAGTTAGCACAACAATAGAATGAATGAGATGTTGTCTACATCTCTCTCCACTGCTACCTCCCCAGATAAGTGATGGGCAGTTACAATATGCAATCCGTACAAAGTCACGTCTCACAAAAACAATCCTCACAGATGTTCCTCGGGGAGGAGGGGAGTCTGTGGTCTACTGCTTTTCTATTTGAGGTCCTTGGCATGAAGAGCTTTGGAGATCCCCCTGGGTGCCCGTTATCACCTGAAACCTAGAACGTCTGGAGGCTGACAGGACTCACTTTGTTCCTCAAGTGGACATGGTTGATTTATACAACAGGACTGTGTGTGTTCCAGTTGCTTCTGTCATCTCAAGAGCCCCCTTTTCCCCCACAACACACGATCCACTCACTGACTGCACCAAGGGGCAGGCCGCAAGGTCAGATGAGTACAACAGGATGAAGGGGGAGGGGGAGGAGGAGGAGGGGGAAGAGGAGGAGGAGGGGGAGGAGGAGGAGGTCAGGGAGGGGGAGGAGGAGGAGGGGGGGAGGAGGAGGAGGAGGAGGAGGTCGGGGAGGGGGAGGAGGAGGAGGAGGAGGTCGGGGAGGAGGAGGAGGAGGAGGAGGAGGAGGGGGAAGAGGAGGAGGAGGAGGGGGAATAATGGTCTACTACAAGTCAAGTGAGAATTAATTATTTGATGTGATATCATTTGGGCATGACTGGAGGATGGGGGTCATCCCCTGAAGTTGTGTTTGCTCTGAGGTCAAAGGTCATGCTCGGCTCCATGACAGCGCCCCTGCAGCTGGCAGGGGTGCAGTTGTCTTGCTCAAGCTAGCACACACTCCATCATTCAGTGCTGAGTGACTGAGATGGGGGATTTGAACCTATACCTGGGGTCACAGTGGAAGGTCATCTTAACAGGCCACCCTTGCAAAAATGTGGGGTTTAATTGCGTTAACGATGTCTTTCTGCAGCCTGACGACGAACACAGTGATGAAGCACCCAGTCGGGTCAAACCTGGCATGCTGCAGCTGAAGACGAGGCGTACTTGGCGGAGTGACATGCGCCCTGCAACAACAATGTGCACAACAAACGCTGACAATAGCCCTGTATATATCACATCGAGTGGATGCGGGCAAGGGCTGTTACCGATACGCTATCTTCCTCCACCGTTAGTTCAACACGTCTAAATAACGTTTAGTTCTTCTGTTTTGACAAGCTTGCTTTGACTGACCTGATGTATGTGATAAACCCAAAGTTTTGGTGTTTTCCAGCACCGCCAGAAGCCCCAGTGCGATGAAAAAGTAGACGGGAGGAAATCCTCCTTGTCCGAAAGCGTGGAGCCCGCAGTCCAAGTGGATCATGTTGTCAGGAGGACGGTGGTGGTGGTGGTGGTAGGCTATATATTAGAACAAGCATCTAATGCCTTCCAGCACGGCCGCTGATTGTCATTTTCAAATCAGAACCATCTGGAGTAACACTTTCGCTCGGGTGCGCGATCCATGCATTTAAAAAGCTCACAAACTGAGACAGTCCCAGCTAGTAAACGTGTCCAGCAGCATCAGATGATCCACACATTGTTTTTGTTGCATTCCTTGGACTTGAACGTGTTTGTTTAACTCTGTGTTGTTGACGTTTGCTCACGACAAGCTGCCCCCCTCTCTCTCCATCAACAGTCTCCTCCAGTCCCGACAGCCTGTGACAGCTCGAAACTTTCCTTGACAAACTTAACTTTGTGGAGAGAGCGAGAGCCACGCCCACCGGGTGGGTGGACTTATAAAGAGAATAGACAGTAGCGGCTGGTGGCTTAAAGGGGAACTGCTATATATCGAGAGGCCAAAGTGACCGCCTACTTCCTGCGTCAGCAGCACTGTACCAGAGATTTTCATCCGCCATTTATTTTCCCATAGACATTTCGTAAAATGCTTATGAGAATAGTTTTACTTTTTCAAACCAAACGGATCAGATATATTTAGAATCGGGAGAGACCATAGAACATTTCGCTCAGACCAAAGAAAAACAAAAAAAAACATCGAAAAATATTTTCTTTAAATCCGCAGTTTTTTTATGTTTTGGTCCGAGTGAAATGTTATGTGGCCTCTCTCCTGTTTCTAAATATATCTGAACCGTTTGGTTTGAACAAGTAAAACTATTTTTATAATCATTTTACGAAATGTCTATGGGAAAATAAATGGCGGATGAAAATCTCTGGTACAGTGCTGAAGCAGGAAGTGACATTTCACTTTGGCTGACATGTTATCATAGAGCATTGGTGTTCCCATTCCCAAACTGGTGTGTCAGGGGAACTCAGGGGTCCAGAAGTTCCCAGGTCCTCAGATCTTCTCAAGTGGGACTCCGTGGTCGAGAGTAGGCTAGTGGTTTATGTGGCTACTTGAAGCTTTGGGAGTCCCTGGACAAAGAAAAGGCAGCAGTATTAACTCTTGCATTTGTGCTGCAATTCAAGTGAAACTGTTGCATAGAGCTGATCATGCAGCCACAGGGTTGCAAAATGCAATGGGCTCGTTTAAAGGAGTGTCCAAAGCTATCATGCTTCCACAAAGTGGCATGCTGAAACTCACAAAGGCCATCATCATCACTGTTTGGCTTTGAGACCAGATGTGTCCGATCTTTGCGCCCCCCCTAGCGGAAGAAAAAGGCACTGCGCCATTTGTGTGTGCGTGTGAGTGTGCGTGCGTGCGTGCGCGCGCGCGCGTGTGTGTGTGTGTGTGTGTGTGTGTGTGTGTGTGTGTGTGTGTGTGTGTGTGTATGTTTTTTTTTTATAAGATAGAAAGGCATTACAGTGGTACACTTTGAACATTATTCACCTCCCTCCACTTCCCATTACTGGTACAGAGCTGGGGTGAGAAAGTTCTAATAGCAACCAAACAATACACATGAACGGGCATGACGGGTACGTTAAGCCCATGTCACACCACTCAAAATGATTTGATTTGGCCTAAACACGGACAAACGAGGATTGAACATGTCAAATCTGACCAAACATCTCCAAACAAGGACCGACAGCCACCAAACCAACACCTGCGTTTGTTTGTTGTAGAACGTTTGATTGGTGTGCCATGGTGTGTGTGTGTGCGTGTGTGTGTGTGTGTGTGCGTGTGTGTGTGTGTGTGTGTGTGTGTGTGTGTGTGTGTGTTAAGCCCATGGATGGGGCTAAAAGGATGGCCAACCTGTTGGGGAGATAGAAAGATACAGATAGACATACACACACACACACACACACACACACACACACACACACACACACACACACACACACACACACACACACACACACACACACACACACACACACACACACACAAACCCGGGGACGTGAAGTCAAGATTCACAATAAAATAGGAAACACTGAGACAAATTACATTAAACATATATTAAAGTGTCTTTAATAAAGGTTTCAGGGGGGAAGGGGTCAAAGGTTAACTGAAGACTCCTCCCGTCCGGCCCGTCTCTGGCTTTTAGCCTCCTCAATAAAGGGCGCTCTCGCTGTCCTGTGGGCAGAGCAGAGAGAGAACGCTGAGCCTTTCTGATCACCTTTGTGGGACCCAGCTTTTCCCCCAGTGATAATAGAGACTCACTTGAAACGATAATCTTCTTAGCAGCCTCTTGGTGGAAGTCAGAGAGAGAGGTGTTGTCTGCTCGCTCCTCTGGTCCAAACTGACTCACCATGCTGATAGGAAACTGGATGAGTAAATGCCTCCCTGATTACCTGCTCAGCCGCAGACTTCCTCTGCTGCTCCCCTGGCTACAGGTGTGACCCCAAGGCCAAACTGCACCAAGGGATCTGGGTGCGATATTCTTTTCCCAGGATAATGACGGCATGTCCCGCCTGCAATTTTTTCTAGGATGCCGAAGGCATACATGTTTTAAACAGCTTAAATGTGGGGGAATTAAAATGTTTACTTTGTCAGTCTGCCTATATGCCAATACTCAGTACCCATGTGCAGTTGATTGGCCAACTTCATCACACACGCACGCACGCACGCACACACACACACACACGCACACACACACACACACACACACACACACACACACACACACACACACACACACACACACACACACACACACACACACACACACAGATTGATATAGATGTGTGTTATTCTTCTTTCTTCTTCATCTTCATCATCATCACCTTATGATTATTATGATTATGATGATGATTATATTTTGCAGGTTTGTTGTAAAATAGCTACGTGTTTGTTTTGATAGGTGCTCTAAGGCAGTTAATTATTATTCCTTGTGGCACCCTGTTGTTGTGCGCCTTTTACGCACGGTCCTCCATATGCGTCATAGGTCTATAGTTGATTGGCTATTATGTCAGATGAATACAAATTCAAGACAATAAATTCACAGACCTAACGGCGTGAACCTATTAGGTTAGTAACTGGATTGAGGTCTTGAGGATGCTTATGGCTTTGTTTGGCTCATCATCACGTCTCGTTCGACCAATCGTGGATCAGCAGCGAAGCGTCACATCTGTATAAAAACAGGTCCTGGCGCAGCGGCTGTCATTCAGACAGATGTGATGAAGACAAGGGCTGAAGTTAGAAGGGCAACCTACCTCATGCAGCGTCTGGACTGTATTTTCATTTTGATATGCCCGCCGTAGAAAGCCTGGTTCGAGTTGAGGCGTCAGCTGATGCTTTCCTAACTTCGAAGATGGATGAAATATGGAACCAGAGTGCAGCGGTGAACGGGAGCTCGTCCGGAGGAGAGGACAGATTCAGCAATCTCGATGACATCGACCGCAGCCACATCCTCAGGATCCTCATCTCGGTGGTCTACTCTGTGGTTTGCGCAGTGGGTTTAGTGGGGAACTTGCTAGTGTTTTTCCTCATGAGGTTGAGACAAGGTCGAAAAAAGTCCACCATCAATTTTTTCATCATCAACCTGGCCGTAACGGACTTCCAGTTCGTGCTGACTCTGCCCTTCTGGGCCGTGGACACCGCGCTGGACTTCAGCTGGCCGTTTGGGAACGCGATGTGCAAAATCATCCTCTCCGTCACCGTGATGAACATGTACGCCAGCGTGTTTTTCCTCACTGCAATGAGCGTGACCCGGTACTGGTCTGTCACCTCGGCTCTGAAGAGACGCGCAGGCAGGAGGGCAGGACGTGTGAAGTGGGTGTGCGCGGTGCTCTGGGTCTCGGCAACTGTCGCCACCGCGCCCACAGCTGTTTTCTCCACCGTGACGGTCGTCGCCGGGGAAAAACTCTGCCTTCTCAAGTTCCCAGACGGACACGACTGGCTCGCCCTCTATCACGTTCAGAAAATCTTGGTAGCTTTTGTCATTCCAATGCTCATAGTCTCCGTCAACTATATGATGCTCTTACGCTTCATAAGACAGAGGAGCATGCACACTGACAACCCGAGCCGGAGGTCCAGAGTCACCAAAACAGTTACTATAGTAGTTTTGTCTTTCTTTCTCTGCTGGATGCCAAATCATGCCATCACCTTTTGGGGAGTCTTGGTCAAATTTAACGTCGTCAATTGGGACAAATGGTACTACATGGTGCACGCCTACGTGTTCCCAGTGACTGTCTGCTTGGCGCACGCAAACAGCTGTTTGAACCCGGTGCTCTACTGCCTCATGAGGCGAGAGTTCAGGAAGATGATCAGGGATTTGTTTTGGAGAGTCTCCACTCCAGCCATCAACAAGGCCTGTGCGATACACACTGTTTCTGCAACCACCAAGGAAACCCGGGGAGTACCTCTCCAAACAATGGACAACGAACAGCACACAGTGTCCATCATAGAGAGAAAAGGCTTCTCCAGCTCAAACCTGATTCTTTCACACACCTGAAATCTTCATTCGGATGAAAAGGACACCTCGGCTGTTCCTATAAATGTATGCCACTCACTTTAATGGTCAACTTGATCGGAGTTGCAGTTACGCGTCATTACGCGCGCGTAATGCGCTTGCCGCTGTCCCAAACATGAACAGTTAACATGGCCATACAGCGATGAAGATGCAAAGACGTATAACTATGTTTGTTGTCATATCCGCAAAACATGTAAGTGCATTGGGGCATTAATTTAAATCTGGCAACGTTACAGCATTACCTGCTGATTCCAACGAAGCAATGGAATCACAATCACAATCAAAGACTATATAGAATCAAAATAGAATAATTACAGTGGTGTTTTTAGTTGTGGTTATGATTGTTCACAATGCCTATTTCTGTACATGACATGATAATAAAGTGCTTTTCCATCTGAGGTATAAGTAGCATTTTTATTTTATTTTTATACAAAATACATTTAGGTGACTACTGCCAGAGGCAGTGGTTTTCAAATGGGGCTTTATTGGGGAAGGGAATGATTCAGTTATAGTTGTTAATACTACAGTATAATAAATAAACAATATTGTATTATATTTGATAATTATATTTAATGTAGTGTTAACACATATAGGCCTAATTGAATCCTTTCCTTCCACATAAAAATCATATTTGCCATGGCCATCTGTCTAATTGCCTGCCAGTCATCATCGCATTAATAGTCATACCCCTTGTGTGGGTAATACAGTAGCCACGTTTATAATTGAAAAGAGAAAAAAGTTTTGAGATACAAATGTAATTATTAGGTTATTATTACATTAAGAAAAGTAAGGAAATATATTCTGAGGTTGTATGGAAGTGATTTTTGAACATTTCAATAGTATTGTCAATGGTTTTTTTTATCAAAGACATCTTGCAATGGGGGGTGGCCAACTCTGAATTGACAGAGGATGTCTGGTTGATGTTGATGTTGTTATTTGTATCTAATGCAGCAGAAATCTGCATTAGATACAAGTGGATTCAGATTCAGTGGGTGAATCTGGACATGAATCCTTTGGATTACTGGGGTATCATGTATGCAGTTTGGACCTTGGCCATACAGAGTGCTAGTGCAGTGTATCCACTATAGTGGCTATAGCATGGGGCTTACTTGTTTTAGTTTAAATTCTGCTTTGTGAAAAAATGTCCACTAATACCTCCTATCCTTCCACACCCTCTCTAATCTGTATTCTAAACCCCAAATGAGTTTACATTTCATATTTGTTTACACTCTCTTACATCATCAAAAACCCTGTCTGTAACCCTGTGATATGTGCTATATTCTGAAAGTATGGGACCACAAACATGCAGAAATCTGGGGGGGGGGGGCTTTACTTTGATCTTTGATTGGTAAATGTCATGTGCATATAATTAACTGCTGATTCTGACATTTCATTTGAGCTGCGCACAAAAAGGCCATGGAGAAATATTGTACATCTATACGCAGGCTAATAAAGGGGTCAAATATGAGATAAAGTAACTTTATGTATTGTAGCATAAGTCATTCATAATGCCATGAATGCCATAAGACATGGCATTCATGTTCAATTTGTACAACAGTTCATGTTGAAGAATTCATATTCAGCATTGGCTCTATTAAAATTAAACAAGTGCAAATTTGCAATAGCTGTGACCAGATATGCAAATTTCCAAAATGCACTTTTTGTGCACTAATCAATGTGGACCAACCAAACCAACAGAGTGACTTATAGAGCTGCTGCTGGCCCTGCTGGCTGCAGCTAAAAACTGACCAGCTTTCTCCATCAGTCTGGAGCGCCCAGGGGAGAAGGCGCCATTCCTGGCTGTCACAAGGCAAAGACAGAGGGAGGGGAGGAGACCCAGGGGGCCTAGAGACAGTCACCTGTCTGCAGGCTCTGCTTTTCAATGATACGGCTCTATATATATCTGCCTTCTGGATAGTTCTGATTTATTGAGCTTCAAATTGTCCAGCATCCATTGAGTTAAATGGAGATTCATGATTTTATTAGATGGGAGACTCCTTTTGTTTTAGAAATGACTCAAAAATCATTATAAAAAAAACCCACATCGCATACTGTAGTGTGAACAGGCACTCATAGCATACAGTACAGTAGGTCCATGCATGTGATGCGACTAACTCAGTTTTGACAAAAAGGTCAGATAGTACCTTATCAAGGTCATGCCCACCTCCTGCTGCTGAAAACCCTGCTGTGGCTGATGAGCGGGGAGGAGTGTGAGCTGATCCTCTTGCAGCCCCTCCCTCCCCTTGTATACAGGGCAAACAAGGCAAACAGGACCAGGGAACAGATAAACTTCTTGTGTGGTGTTTTATGTAACAGTTATGTCACAAAATAGAATCTTAAAACACGGTGCATCTGACACTTTTTTCTTTCAAAACTTCTTTGCCAGTCAAGTGTATTTAATCATGGGCTTATGGCTAGATGTTCATTATGTTAATAACGATTTGTAAATAACCCAATTTCCAAATTCATTGTGTAGTGGACTACACATCCACTTCCTTGTTTTGACCCTACAGAAACACCCTCTTGTGACATCACTTGTGCTGGACGTTCTGCTGGGACTGACATCACAGGAGGCAGTTCCATTTCAGGGACAGTGGTCAGCTGCTTTACAAAAACCAGCCTAGATGAGCTACGTGTGATTTAACCCCCCTTCCCCCCCTGAAAATCACATTGCTATAGCCTAACCCCCCCCCCACCCCCTCTATTTCAACTGACCCTGTTGCCCTGTTGTCGGTGAGTCTGGGAGATAAAAAAAATACAAATAAAATAGTCTACCATAATCTATGATCAGGTTCAAATGTACACACTATTAGTAGCCTACCACAAATTACTAGAATTCACTATAGGGGTGTTAACCCTCTTTGAGTGCGTGTGTGTGTGTGTGTGTGTGCGTGCTGACCAGATACACACAGCACAACATGAGGGGAAGATCTTGCCTTGCCCCCTATTTTAAGTCTCCACAAGACGGCAGTAGTGTCACCTGTTTCAATCATGTAAATATTAGCTTCTGCTGAAAGTAGGTGGACTTAGCCTACCACAAACAGCCAACCTGTGTTTTTTTGTCTCACTAGAACATTTATTTTATCCCTTACAGAAAGTGATTAAGAGGGATACTAGCTATGCTTTTTTGTGTGTGTGTGTGTGTGTGTGTGGGGGGGGGGGGGGGTCTTAAAACGCTGCCGGATTTCCGCCCCCCCTTTAAGAAGCTCGGTCATTGGCTCCGACCATGTGTCAATCAGAGCAGCTTTCACTCCCTCCATGTGTCGCTGTAAACACCGCCCTGCCGCCCTGCCGCCTCAGTGAAAACAATGCTAACTAGCTAGCAAGAGACCTACACACACTAGCTCGTTGCTACACGCTGAAAACGCAAGTTGGATTGTTTGAAACTATTTTCCAAGGGCACTGCTGCTAAGCGCCGCCCATCGCAATCCCACTATGGAGACCTGCGCATGCGCCAGACTCCTCGGATGGAAGAGAGACGAGGCTGTCTAGCGAGAATGCGCAGTAGGAGACAGGCTTTGTGAAGAGAAGATACGAGATGACAAGACGAAAACAAAAGAAGAAGATGCACGTAGCAGGTAGGCTACTGGGTTTCCATCCAAATGTATCGCATAATTCAAGCGAATTTGTGAAAATCCGCAAAATAAAATGCGAATTTATGCATGTTTCCATTCAGTTTTGTTTAGCGAGTTTTGGGAGTCGGCAGGTTGAGCAGTAGGTGGCGCTTCTCGGAAAAGTGGAGGGGGAAATGCAAAAGACACCCAAAGAAGAAGGGGGCGCGATGGGATGACGTCATAAGAGCGACATGATACTGTAGCCGAGCGCTTACTTGGATATAAAAAGCAATAAACGGAGCAACTCCCACTTGAACACTCTCACCATGAGACGCCAGCTTTATTATTCTTCCCGTTCTCTCATCCTCATACCAAAGAGCGTGGAAGGAAAAGTTCTTTGCTCGTACTCTTCCAGCCTCAAGTTCCCCACAACAACCACCACACACTTCCGTTTCCGGCCTTCAACATAAAAGTCTACAGTGCTGCCTAGAACGTAAACATAAATGATATCGCATAGCACCTTCATAAAAATAGCTTACAATACTAACAACTAGTGTACGACAAGATGGAGAGAGTGTTTGCAAACATCGTGGCTTTTGGGAGGACTCTCATAACGGCATTATCAACGTTAGCAATTTACATCAACATCCTGATGCAGAGACGCGAAAGAAGGCATGCAGTGATGTGGGAAGAAGCTGGGGCTGGAGGACCACGTCGCCGCCGTCCGCGTGTCTGGGAACGTAAACGCAGTAAGGAGTTTTGGGAAGTTGTCCAGCACCATTTCACACGGTACGTCATCGTTAATTCGCAAAATCTGTTTCCATTGCAAAAGTTCGCATCTTCCTAGTGTCGATACGCTGATAAATCCACCCCCTCCAAGCGTAAAAACTTTTATGCGATATTTCGACCTTTATTCGAATTTCTGGTGTTTCCATTCAAGTTTATATTCGCATTTTGGGTAAATGCGAATATCCAGAGGTGGATGGAAACCCAGAGTCTGTCCCTGATTCCTGAGGGTCAACTGAGTAATGCTGCAGAGAAGAGAAGATAATGACATCACAACAGTATAATCCTAATGTTCATTTAAACGTTGCTTGAACCGTCTCCATTGTTCCTCCACGTTCCCGGGTCAACTTAAGCTCGGCGGGAGGCTTTAGCAATTCAGTCTTCAGCCGAGCAGAGCTAGCCACACTGTTAGCTGGGCTAGCTTGTCCATACCTGCTGAGCTAGTCACGCTGTTAGCTGGGCTAGCTTGTCCACACCTGGCGTGGCGAGCTAGCCACACTGTTAGCTGGGCTAGCTTGTCCACACCTGCAGAGCTAGCCACACTGTTAGCTGGGCTAGCTTGTCCACACCGGTAGCGTTAGCCTCACGTGCTGACGCTAGTAATTATTACAGACCTGCCGCTCCTGGCGAGTGTAAGGCGAGTTCGTGTACTCCTGGTACCATGTGTTATTCCCAGTTAATGAGAATGAGACGACTCAAAATATCTTTAGTTGACTTTCTTTATTCCTTGAACAGCGTGTCTTTCAGCCCTGTGTCTGTGGCCACTTTGGGTCATATAAAATAAATTATTATGAACTTCATCATCTCGTTCTTGGGCAACCTTCAGTATGGTTCTGCTTGGTTCTTGAGAATTTAAAATGTCCACACGCACATATCTTTTCCAGGTCCTTGACATTCATTTTTTTTTTTTTATCTCCTTGTAGAGCAGTTTCACATAATAAGCACACCTTTTCATCAAGTGTCTGTAAATATGGCTGGCTACTGGCTAGCTGCCTGCATTGGCTCTGTTGGCTCCATTATTAGTTAACTCTGGTAAATATGTGTGACCAGGTCTAAATAACTGACAACGCCACCTAGGGAGTTTCACCCAAGGAGATACCGTGCTTTAATGCCCACAGATAAACCATACATATTCGTTTACAATGGTGAAAGACCAATGAGGAGCAGAGACGTGGTTTCCAGGTAGAAAAGTGTATTATTTTTTAGAAAAGGCTCAGACTAATTGCAAATGCCAAATGCTTAAGATTCAAACCGTGCTAAAAACAGAAGTTGCAAAAACACCTTTAAAATGTCCAAGCTACTAAGGGGGAAGGGTAAAACCAAAGGGCACTGGAACTAAAGTGAGTGAGGGATTGACTGGATAGCATAAAATACAAGAGTTTAAGAATAAACGTACCTACCCCACCAAGCGTGTACAACAAACACACAATTAAAGTGCTTGGTGCAAAGGGTGCTTGAACACGGCACACACACGCATGCAAATAAAGAAGGAAGAGGCATCCCAGCAAACATAGTCTTGACCGCGACGTCACCAGACGATAGAATTGTGGTTTGGCATCTACCATCTAAGTCTGACCTTCTCTCCACGTTCCTCCAAAGTAACGTTTAGACTGTCACTTCAAAACAAAAAATATTGATCTCATATTGCTTTGAAAACACCACATGTAGGTGTCTTTTGTGTTTTTGTTGAATAAAATGACATTTGATTGACAATTTACCTGTTGTGTGATCAGATAGTCATGCACTCCACCTGCAATGACGACTTTTATTGAACGCCCTTTTCTTTTTTTAATATGAAAACACGTTTATGTCATATAAGTGCAAGTGTCTCTTGCTATGGGCTTGTATTTATCACAAACTTCCTGAATCCTGTGGTATTGTCCCATTTCTCTTGCCGTAACTAAACGCAGTGTTGTGGGTTTTGGATGCTGTCTGCTAAAGTCGCGTTGGTTACATTATCGTAAATTATATAAATATACCTGTCTCATCGCTGGTTGAAATCATGAAACAGAATTAGCGAGGCAGCTAGCCTATCAATGCAATTTCCAGTAGAGACCGTCATGTCAAAATCCCAAGTGCTCAATGTTAAGTATCTCTATATATGACCAAATCCAAAGTATTTGTAACTAATTCCGTGGCCTAATGGATAAGACAGAGGACTGCGATGCGGGCGCCGCACGATCGAATCCCCCATGAGGTGCTATCGCTTTTCTTTCGATGTAGCAAAAGTGGGGAAGTAGAGGAATTACGTCGCTAAGATTTCCATTTGAGATATATAATTAGACCCTGACTAGATGTAGTGGTTTGACGTGCAGCAGACGGTCGTTATACGTGAAAATGTTTGCTGGGATGTAGGAGGGCCCGCAGCTCACACCAGTCTAAACCCACAACAGTGGCCAGGCCTATGCGGGACACAAAAAGGGAAAACTTAGTTCTAGACAAGTTGACAACAATTAATCTTTTACTAAATTAAAGGTACACTTATAGGACAGCAGAAGGGCAGAACAGCTAGCACAGCAGCTTATGTTCTGTACAAAAATAAAAGGCACAATTAGCCACAGACAAACAGAATAACATGTGAAATGCTTTTAGCCAATTACTAGACTCACCACAGCAGTTAGCATTGGGATATGAACAGCTCCTGCTACCCAGACCCAGGACAGATACACAGTAGCCTGTCTAAGGAATAAACAAACTCCATAAACACAAGGAGACATGCAATGTGCATCAATCAAACATAATTCTCACTACATACCTTCCTCCAATGGAGAGATGCCAGCCTTAACCTACGCTCTGTTAGGCAGGCTATTTATAGGGGCTGGCCAATTGAGGTAACCGGAAACACCTGGTGTGTGGAGATTAGTGGGCGGGACCCATAGGTGTAGGTCGTCACCCTGCCACATATGGAAAACACACACACACACAAATCGTCGCTGTCCGATGAAAACCACGTATCTCTATTTGGTGATGTAGTTAAGCCACCTGGTATTTCCCTCTCCAAATATGATGACCATCAGCCTGAGCATTCTTAACTTATAGGCTATTATGCCACTTATCCCCCATTCGGACTGGCCTAAATTGACTGTTTCAGAGAAGAGGTAGTAGGCCTATGTCTAAAGAAATCTCATTTACAATAGAACTGTACCAGATATCTCCATACAACTACTGGTGAGTATTCAATAGCACCCTAGACAATTCAGTAATGGTATATTTTTAGGGATTTCTGTTTTTCTGATAAATGAGAGAAAAGTGATGGAGTCCTATGTTTCTATCACCACAAAGTGCAATTTCCACCTAAACTATAAAGCTATGTTTACAGGACTATAATTCACTATTTTTTTTAGGTAAATCATTTTCTGACTATTTGGTGATGTAGGGCAGCCACCTGGTTCATTCCTCAGAAAATCTGATGAGTAAAAGAGTGAGCATTCTCAAGTTATGGGCTTTTTTGTCACCTTTCCCCTATTCGGACTGGCCTAATTTGGCTCTTTTTCAGGGTTTGGGGTACAACAATCAATTTAATTAATGGGAGACCCTAAAGATAAGAAAAATCGTTGTGTTTTGTTCTACCTTGGGTAGGGGTATCTCAAAAAATCTGAGGGCCCTTTCTGCTAAACTATTAGTAGTAGTTATACAATAAAATTGCCTAAGAGGTGTCTGTCTGTGGTGGTGTCGTCACGATTTGTGATGGAAGTGATGTCATCATTGATGTCACTTGAGCAATTGTGAAGAAACAACTGTGATTGCTCAACTGTGATGTCACTCAGGCAGTTGTGATGTCTAGGGCTGTCCCAAACAATTATTTTCTTATCGATTAATCTAACGATTATTTTTTGGATTAGTCAATTAATCTAACTATTATTATTATTATTATTTTTATTATATAACAATAAATTTACCCAAAACAAATAAATAACCAAAAACTTTCAGTATTTTATTTAACCATCTCATAATTCATATGATCATATCATTGATATGATCATATGAATTATTATTATTATTAATATTAATCTTATTATTATAATAGATAGTGCCTGCCTATTTGTCAGTTGCCTGCTCTCATCACGAAAATACTGGACCACCTGACACATAGATTAAATTGATCATCATCATGATTCATCACTGTATGTATGAACCCTTTCCCTAAACTGAGGAGGATCAGTATTTTTACAGGGCATGGATTTATTTAATCACTGGAGTAATGTGCATTGTGCAGCTAACTCAGCCAAATGTATGTTTGCATCAGTGTGGGGGTAAGGAAATAAATAATACAAACGATTTACAGACTAACAGTCACAGACTGTAACAATGGTCTGTAAGGTTAGTTTTGATCTCATCTTACATGGCCGTGAACGCAAACAGAAGAATGTAAACAGCCGAATAGCACTGTTAGTGTTAAATGATGCACGCAGTAAATTAACGTGAGCAGCAACAGACTAACAATGGTCTGTAACGTTAGTTTAATCAATTTTCTACATGTTAGCCGTGAAAGCAAACGGAAATATGTATGTTAACGTTAAACGGCCGAATAACACAGTTAAATGGTGTAATGTTATGTTCGCTGCGGTGCAGAAATTACTTCCAACATGACGGTGATGGTTTAGAAACTACGCTAAGTCAATGCTAAGTGACTACCACTATCAGAAACACGGTCCATGTTAATGCTAATATACATATATATTATATGTATATATATATAGTTTTAGCTGCATCGCCTATGGTTGTTGCCATAGTTTGTGGATCAGCCATGCGTCCACTACTTTCTCCGGCCATCGCTGCAATCGTCATCGATTACGTCGACTCGCCGGGACAGCCCTAGTGATGTCATCAGTGATATCACTCAAGCAACTGTGATGTAGTAGGGGCCAATGGCGCACAGTTGCACCGTGTCTTTCTGTCAGAACAAGTTTAGGTTAACTTGCAAACACAGTTTTCCTTAACGTGTGTATGTATGTCTTTCAGTCGTACCACCAGAGATGGTCCGTAAAGAAGAGGTTCCCCCTGAGCAGCAGGAGTGGAGTTCCAGTCTGGACCAGGAGGACCCAGACCCCCCACACAGTAAAGAGGAACAGGAGGAACTCTGGACCAGTCAGGAGGGAGAGCAGCTTCAGGAGAACTCGAAGCCCCCAGATGTTAAAGAGGAACAGGAGGAACCCTGCACCAGTCAGGAGGGAGAGCAGCTTCAGGAGGATTCTAAGCCCCCAAACATTAAAGAGGAACAGGAGGAACCCTGCACCAGTCAGGAGGGACAGCAGCTTCAGGAGGATTCTGAGCCCCCACACATTAAAGAGGAACAGGAGGAACCCTGCACCAGTCAGGAGGGAGAGCAGCTTCAGGACGATTCAAAGCCCCCACACATTAAAGAGGAACCCGGGGAACTCTGCATCAGTCAGGAGGGAGAGCAGCTTCAGGAGGACCCAGAGCCCCCACACATTAAAGAGGAACCCGGGGAACTCTGCATCAGTCAGGAGGGAGAGCAGCTTCAAGGAGGAAGAGGCCTATATCACCCTGTCCCTGTGAAGAGTGAAGATGATGAAGTGAAACAGTCCTCACAACTTCATCAAAGCCAAACTGAGGAGAACAGAGAGGCAGAGCCTTTAGCCAGCATCTCAACTGAACAGATAAAAACAGAAGCTGATGGAGAGGAGCGTGGAGTATCAGAACCAGCCATGAACTTAGATCCAGCTTATGATTCACAACCAACTAGTAATGGCAAGACTTCAGACTCTCCTGAACCTGAAACTGAAGACGACAGTGATGATGATTGGATGGAGACTAGTGAACCTCAGTCAGGTGATAAAAGATTTGCCCGCAGGGGAACTCTCGCACTTCACGTCGTAGTAGCTGATTGTGTAAATGGGCATATATCGTGTCATTTTGATAGCAGACCCCTGAATTTAATCAAAATCATATTGTGGCAGACTTTGTGATATCAGCAAATATCAGATCTTTGTCCAAAGAATGTATATAATCTTGTATCGTGATGAAACTTGTGATTTATACCCCTATCACAGATGTGACAAAGTGGCATTCAGGTCTTATAATATATATATATATTAATATATTACAATATATTGAAAATGTCTTAAAAAAGGTTTTAAAAGGTATTGAAATGTATTGAATTAACTTCAGGATTCATGCATATTGTGTACAAAAAGAAAACGTAGAACTACTGATTTAACCTATTTACTCAACTAAACGTGGAAAAAAAGTACACGCTCTGAAACAGTGGTGTAATCTAACAAAGTAATAATACTTCATTACAGTACAGTTAAGTATTTTCTGGGAGTATCTGGACTGTACTTGAGTATTAATATCAGAGTTCCCACGGTCATGGAGAATCTGGAAAAGTCATGGAGTTTGAAAATCTTTTTTTCCAGCCTGGAAAAGTTAATTGAATTTGTAAAAATCTACGAAAGCTTTGGAAAAGTGATGGAATTTAATTGCGTTTTCTGTATTGAAATTAATTTGGTTACCGTATGTTATAGTAATATATCTTCCATGGACGATATTCCTAGTGACGTTTTGGTGTTGGCATTAGTCTTACACATAGGTCTGTGTATTGTTTGTTTATCACAACTTTAACCGGCGAGTTGTTGCTTTTGAGTTTTGAAAGTATTTTTTTTGTTGTCTTTGTAGATAATATGGCTCCATCTCCATATGACGCTGTTCCCCCTGAGACGCAGACTACAACTGGACTGAAGAAGGCAGTTGTAGTCTTGCACAGACTATCTGCCACAGTGCAAAAGCCCAACAAAGGTAACCCTCCAGCTCTTTCAGTTTTTTGAGTGATACATTCTACTACTGTTTGTATGAAAATAACGGAAAATTACACTATGTTACTGCATGCTGCAGATCTCTCTCTGGGTCTGGGACACTTCTAGCTCAAACTGCTGTCAGAATCCTGGCTGGTGTGAAAAAGGCCTATTGGTCCATCATTTGCGAGCTGCACAATCACTGACAGGGGACCTGTCAATCACGTCCCAAAGCTGCTTTATCGCCTATTTTACTCTAAATAGGACCATAATTTACTAAATTAATATCATGATGCTGTGCTATATTGAAGAAGACTTGAAACTAGCGATTGAGACCATTTGAGTCCCTGACTATTTTCTTCTCGATTAATGTAACGATTATTTTTTCGATTAGTCGATTCATCTAACTTTTTTCTCTCTTTTTTTTTTAAATATGCTGAATTTCAAATTCTAAAGGATTGCTGACAGATTCATTTTTAAACTGGAGGAATATGCAGTTAAGATCATCACTGACAAATACATGTTTTCATTAGTTTGAAGCAAGGCAAGGAAAGTAATTGAAATTATTTAACTTACATGAATTTAAGTGACTTACGTTACTACTACTACTACCACGTGATACTTGTACTACGGAGTGACAATAAAAAAAACTCTTGAATCTTGAATCTTGAACTACTACTAACAAACACCTTCCGGGTGCTTTTGCTTCAGTTGTACATAATGTTACAGTTACGTCATTTCCAATTTGCAGAATTTAACGTTACAGAGCAACGGCATCAGTCTAAAATACTCCCACACTTTTACATGATCGTGGACGAGCTTTTGTAGATGCAGCTTCTCCTGTCGCTTGGGAATAACAATCCATGCTATGACGGGCACTGCCATCTTCACTACCTAGCCGGCTTCCACTGGGATTTTTTTCCAAAACAAAATTGATTCTACACAAGTCTAAACCACACAGAAGCCATTCAAAAGTTTGATTTCAAAGTCTGATATTGGAACGGAGCTATCTTGTGCATTACTTATCTCTGCTTCACTTGTGCGATGCATCGAAGCACGTTATGCAAATCAACATATTTTCATAGTCGATGATGACGATGAATCGGGACAGCCCTAGAGACCACTAACTCATTAGTTAAAGGTCCCATATTGTGTAGTTTTCTGCTGTTTTAAACATTTGTCAGGGGTCTTTAACACATTAAGTGCCATAGACGGTTTAACTCGTCTTACATAATCCAGCGCTTGAGTGCCAAGGACGAGTTAACTCGTCTTACATAAAGATTTTTTTTTTTTGACGGTGGGACATCAATCAACAACTTTTACATCTTCGAGATCACTATTGGAGCAAGAGAATGTGTATAATCTATTTTACCGACCCACTAAGTGTTGACAGTGCTCCCCCAGACGAGCGAAATCAAAGAAAAAACTGCCGCTGGAGCAAGCCATTCAAGGAAATGGCGAGGCGATTTTACAGTAATCCATTCCAGACTTGTCTTGCCCGAGAGCGGCCGCGCACCGGCAGCAGCACACAGAGAGCGGAGAGCGATTTGCAAAATAGATTATATGTGAAACACACTTTGAAACACCTCAGAAAGGCCAGAATCAACATCTGCCCATCGCCCACGCCATTCAAGGAAATGGCGAGGCGATTTTACAGTAATCCATTCCAGACTTGTCTTGCCCGAGAGCGGCCGCGCACCGGCAGCAGCACACAGAGAGCGGAGAGCGATTTGCAAAATAGATTATATGTGAAACACACTTTGAAACACCTCAGAAAGGCCAGAATCAACATCTGCCCATCGCCCACGCATTCCCCGGCCCATCTTGACTCGCACAAGGAGCGTCCGCACGCAGGCAAGCAAGCAGGCAGGCAGGCACGCAGGCAGGCAGGCAGGCAGCAGCAACGCGCTTCTGACACGCCCGCTGTAGAGCCAGGGGGAAGGAGGAGAAGACACACGGAGGGAGGAGTTTGAATGAGAGGGGTGTTTCCTGTTGTTATGGAGGAAATTACTGTTCAAAACTATTGTTTAGAATGTCTGACGGTCTTACTGATGCCAAAAATGAATGGTTAAAGTGACTGTTCTATCGAATTCACAAAAAGCCATTTATCTCTGAATAAATTTCCAGACGCTGAAACCATGCTGTACTCAACGGCTAATATCTACATAACTACTAACTCTGCAAACTAACTCTTTTAGACAGAGAAAGCACACATTCTATTAGTTATTTTTAGATGATTGGTGTTCATGAATTCTTAACAGAAAATAATCCTCGGCTCTTGTAAAATGAGCCCGAATCCTCAAAAAAAAAACTGGCACAACTTACCCACAGGATGAAAAAATGGCTGGCACTCAATGTGTTAAAATAAGGTCATGCATACTGTTTGGGATTTGGAGACAAGTTTTTTTTTTTTATTGCATTTCTAGCCATTCTAGCTCTGTGCTCATTAAATATGCAGGTTTGGCCACAGAGGCGCCGCTGATTGGCCGATGAGGTGCCCCGCTCTGATTGGCCGCCTGATCTGTCAATCTGGGTAGAGCACTGTACAGTGCAGTGCAGATGAAATTTCACCAAATGGCAGCAGTGAGACCGTACGACTTTGAACCTGAAGCTGACTTTGATTCAGAGTCAGCTGTAAAATTCGACGGGCTTTCGAATGGCGTCAGTCCCGTGTCTGTAGCTGCTTGCGTTCCCGAGATATGGCCAAAAACATCCAAAATTTATTTTTGCTCCAAATTACACCAAACTTAAACCGAAGCATCTATGCCATGAGAGGGATTCAGGCACAAAGTTTCATGCAGTTTCATCCATTTTCCTAGGAGTTATGATCATCTGATGTTGTAACTACTTTTTAAACACTTATGCGCTGCTATGCGCCCCTCTCGTTGACTCTCGAACTTCGACGCTGCATCTACTAGATGTAAAATTCGACGATCTAGCTAACGGTGTCAGTCCCGTGTCTGTAGCTGTTTCCGTTCCCGAGATACGCCCAAAAAATGGCCAAAAACACTATAAAACACAATTTTTTTGATGGGCTCCAAATGAGACCAAAATTAAACCGAAGCATCTATGCCATGAGAGGGATTCAGGCACAAAGTTTCATGCAGTTTCATCCATTTTCCTAGGAGTTATGATCATCTGATGTTGCCGACAACAGATAATACATTACTAACCCAACAACAAATGCTCATAACTCCTAGGAAAATGGATGAAACTGCATGAAACTAGGTGCGTGAATTCATCTCATGATGATGATGCTTCGGTTTAAGTTTGGTGTAATTTGGAGCCCAAAAAAAAAAAAAAATGTTGGCGTTTTTCTCCTAAGTACTTTTCCTAAGTAAATGTTGCCAAAAACTACTTTCAAGCATAGTGCCAATCGACTCCAAATGGCCTGAAACGCATCTGAATACAACCTGGTACAATGCACTTCTTTTTTGACGACATGGCCGACATGTAGGCTACTGTAGGCTGGCAGTCACGTTCACAACAAGCTAGGTTGAGGTCACAATCATGGGAGAGAGAGGGCGGGCTCTGGGCGGGCCCTGTGAATTTTTGATTGATTGGCGACATGTGATGTAGAAAATCCTTGCAAATTCTGGAACTCTAATTCGCCTCTCCTGTGGCTCCATCTTGTGGCAGGGGAGGGAGAGGAATGACTGTAGGAAGTGATTTCATACTTTTACAGACTTGTACAGACACCCCCAAGTTTATACAAACCACAAAACCCAATCAAAAGCGATTTTCACAGTATGGGACCTTTAAGTGTTTACTGAGGGAATAAGTCAAGGGAGTAGTAGGGTCATTTCCACATTGTTCCATCCCATACCTATCATGGATCTCATTGAAATTATGTAATAATAATAGTAACAAGTTTAGGTTGACTTGCATTCACAGTTTTCCTTAATGTGTGTATGTCTTTCAGTCGTACCACCAGAGATGGTCTGTAAAGATGAGGTTCCCCCTGAGCAGCAGGAGTGGAGCTCCAGTCTGGACCAGGAGGACCCAGAGCCCCCACACATGAAGCCATTTAAATGTTCAGTCTGTGGTAAAAGTTTTGGCTATAAAGGACACTTGAAGAGACACATGATAGTCCACACAGGAGATAAACAATTTAAATGCTCAGTCTGTGGTAAAGGTTTTGGTCGTAAAGCAGACTTGAAGACACACATGATGGTCCACACAGGAGATAAACAATTTAAATGCTCAGTCTGTGGTAAAGGTTTTGGTCGTAAAGAAACCTTGAAGAGACACATGATAGTCCACACAGGACAGAAGTCATTTAAATGTTCAGTCTGTGGTAAAGGGTTTGGTGATAAAGGAAACTTGAAGAAACACATGATAGTCCACACAGGAGATAAACAATTTAAATGCCCAGTCTGTGGTAAAGGTTTTGGTCAGAAAGGACAGTTGAAGACACACATGATAGTCCACACAGGACAGAAGTCATTTAAATGTTCAGTCTGTGGTAAAGGTTTTGGTCGTGAAGCAAACTTGAAGAGACACATGATAGTCCACACAGGAGATAAACAATTTAAATGCTCAGTCTGTGGTAAAGGTTTTGGTCGTAAAGGAAACTTGAAGAAACACATGATAGTCCACACAGGAGATAAACAATTTAAATGCTCAGTCTGTGGTAAAGGTTTTGGTGTGGAATCAAACTTGAAGAGACACATGATAGTCCACACAGGAGATACACAATTTAAATGCTCAGTCTGTGGTAAAGGTTTTGGTCATAAAGGAAACTTGAAGACACACATGATAATCCACACAGGAGATACACAATTTAAATGCTCAGTCTGTGGTAAAGGTTTTGGTCATAAAGGAAACTTGAAGACACACATGATAATCCACACAGGAGATAAACAATTTAATTGCTCTCTCTGTGGTAAATGTTTTGCTCAAAAAGGACACTTGAAGTCACACATGATAATCCACACAGGAGATAAACAATTGAAATGCTCAGTCTGTGGTAAAGGTTTTGGTTGTAAAGAAACCTTGAAGACACACATGATAGTCCACACAGGAGATAAACAATTGAAATGCTAAAGAATGGCAAAGTCAATATTTAAATCTCCTAAATTGACAGCCTGTTTCTCATCGCCTGCTGTGCTGTGTTCCTGTGCCACCAGTTTTGAACACTAGAGCATTGGTTCTCAAATGGGGGTCCGCGAAAAGTTTTCAGGAAAATAAAAAATAAAACCTTTTTTTGTTGTTGCAAAAGCTTCATAGTTCAACGAAAATATGTTATGCTTTAAATCGAAAATGGTTCATGGATTACATTCGAATCTAACAAACCGATCCATGTTTGTTGTTACCATGGGAACAAATAAGCTTAGCCGAAAATCAGAATCATTACTATTGTAATGTAATGTTTTTTTGTTGCAATAAATGTGCTTTAAACCTGTGATTTGACTTTTTAAAGGACAGTAATTAATGACTAGTTGATATTGAATGATGGACTTATCAGGTATTTTCTTCTAAAATATTAATTGGTTGCAGGTTCATTTTGGTGCAGAACATGAAGTGGCATTTCATAGTCATTACACAGTACACACACACTAGTCTCAGGTAGTCAGAGCCACCGTCGACGTCATCAAGCTTCCAGCGGTGGAAAGATATTCCGTCAGGTATTCTTATCATTAAAGAGACCCACACTCATAGACATATTAGATGTTTTATTCTAGGCATATTACAGCTCTTCACACCTCATTAGATATGACACTGACATTCATTGGTAACACCAGAAGGGATTTCAGCAAACAAATTGCTGGCATACAGTAAGCAATGTACATCACCGGTTTGATCGTTATTATGGCATCTGATTATCATGTGGGTACAATTCTTATAAATCTGCTATTTTGGTGAAATCCTGATCAAGTCGCCTCAACAGCACATGAAGAGTAGGTGGACTTTGTGGGCAAAGCAGGATTTGATGCATACCCTTTAACACAGGCTATTTGTTCTGATGTAAAGCGTGTTGAAAGACAGGCACCCGTCATCTCACAACAGGTTTAGTAAAGCTGACTCATTTTCATTTTCCTTCAGGCTAAAGTTACAAAGTAATGCCATAATAATGCTGTGTGGAAAATACTGAAAACCAATATTATATTTGATATGGTATAAAAAGGTACTTGACTATTTACAAAATTCAAGTTCATTTTTCTACAAAATAAAAGTGCATCAAATGTTTAAAAACCATCTTGCATACTTCCCAGGATGAAAATATTAAAGGACAAGGAATAATCTTATAAAAAAAGAGGACACATTTTTCGAGGAACTTCATACAAATTTTCTTTACAAGTTCCCCTGAAGTAACTTGACTGGCAGACAGGGACAACATGCATGTCTTGTGAGCACAATACCGCCCCCGTCTGGCAGAGTCAGGTTACCCCTGAATCGAAAGCTTGAGAAACGTCTTTGCAGAATGACAACAACAAAAAAACGATGAATCCTCTTTGTGCTCTGGTGACTTCAGTTCAGTTTTGTTTCTTCATAAATTACTTTGCAAGTCAACTGAACTTGTTGCAGATAACATCTTTTTAAAACTCTAATCTAACAAACCGATCAATAGTCAAGCACGTTACCATGGGAACAAATAAGCTTAGCCGAAAATCACAAATCAGAATCATTACTATTGTAATGTAATGTTTCTATTGTTCTTTTGTTGCAATAAATGTGCTTTAAACCCGTGGATTTGACTTTTTAAAGGACAGTAATTAATGACTAGTTGATATTGAATGATATCAGGTATTTTCTTCTAAAATATTGATTGGTTGCAGGTTCATTTTGGTGCAGAACATGAAGTGGCATTTCATAGTCATTACACAGTACACACACACTAGTCTCAGGTGAAGAGCCACCGTCGACGTCATCAAGCTTCCAGCGGTGGAAAGATATTCCATCAGGTATTCTTGTCATTAAAGAGACCCACACTCATAGACATATTAGATGTTTTATTCTAGGCATATTACAGCTCTTCACACCTCATTAGATATGACACTGACATTCATTGGTAACACCAGAAGGGATTTCAGCAAACAAATTGCTGGCATACAGTAAGCAATGTACATCACCGGTTTGATCGTTATTATGGCTTCTGATTATCATGTGGGTACAATTCTTTACAATCTGCTATTTTGGTGAAATCCTGATCAAGTCGCCTCAACAGCACATGAAGAGTAGGTGGACTTTGTGGGCAAAGCAGGATTTGATGCATACCCTTTAACACAGACTATTTGTTCTGATGTAAAGCGTGTTGAAAGACAGGCACCCGTCATCTCACAACAGGTTTAGTAAAGCTGACTCATTTTCATTTTCCTTCAGGCTAAAGTTACAAAGTAATGCCATAATAATGCTGTGTGGAAAATACTGAAAACCAATATTATATTTGATATGGTATAAAAAGGTACTTGACTATTTACAAAATTCAAGTTCATTTTTCTACAAAATAAAAGTGCATCAAATGTTTAAAAACCATCTTGCATACTTCCCAGGATGAAAATATTAAAGGACAAGGAATAATCTTATAAAAAAAGAGGACACATTTTTCGAGGAACTTCATACAAATTTTCTTTACAAGTTCCCCTGAAGTAACTTGACTGGCAGACAGGGACAACATGCATGTCTTGTGAGCACAATACCGCCCCCGTCTGGCAGAGTCAGGTTACCCCTGAATCGAAAGCTTGAGAAACGTCTTTGCAGAATGATAACAACAAAAAAACGATGAATCCTCTTTGTGCTCTGGTGACTTCAGTTCAGTTTTGTTTCTTCATAAATTACTTTGCAAGTCAACTGAACTTGTTGCAGATAACATCTTTTTAAAACTCGAATTCTTGAGCAATATACAGTATAATAACTTTACATGTGGGTGGCACGTCACCACCTTGAGGTTTTTCATGTATTTTCAAATTAACCATAAGAGTTAAATAAATACTCATCATCAGGAAGACAAAAAAAATGTGACTGGCTAACGCTCGCCTCAAGGGCAAATTGGCCTGCAATGCTCTATCCTACTTTCAGCCTTTCGCCCCGGACAGGAGAGCTCCAAGTGTTGTGAAGGACATCTAGAAGAACATCTAGAGCAATGGACTGCACGGACACTGAGGGCCCTAGAGTCGTGACAGTGCAGGAACGCTGGGTGAGTGTGACAGTGCTGACTCATTGAGGGGGGGGGGGGGGTTTGGGGTCATGGCGCGGGACAGATCCAGTGCACCGAGCAGGTTTTGCTGCAGCCACGTGTGTTGCGGAGCTGTCCGTACGGTGCCACTGAGGGAGGGGTGCGGTGGGGGAGTTGGGACGGTCCCTGAGTGTTGGGTCCCCTGTGGATAAGGAGTCTTGTGGGGGCCCTTAGCCTGCGTTACCGCTCTTCGCCCACTTTCCCGTTCACCTCCTGCTCGTCCTCATCTCTCCTCTTCTGCCTCTGAAAGAAGCCCAGCTGGGCAGAGCCACACGTCAGACACAGAGACTCGTTAGATAGGAAAGTTACCATTTAACAAGACAAGACGGTGTGCTTTCCAGGGCAGTCATAGCCTTAGAGAGCAAGTACGTTAGTTATTTCTATGCGAGATGACAGCGCAATTAGCTCTTTGTGAATATGAACAGCTTCAAACTAAAGCTTTGCCCCAGAGAAAAGCAAGACTCTTTATGATCTTTGACTGATGTCCTCAAGATGGATGTTCTGTCGATAGCTGCTGTGTTGACAATGAATGGGACTGGAGACTGCCTTTGTGGACTGTTGGACTGACCTTGTGCTTCACAATACGCTTCTACTTATAGTTGTGTTGTATGTATAGTATATAGGATAATAGTTTTCCAACTACAAAATATGTCCATAGTGTTTGATCTCATTCTTTCTTTCCGGAACTTTACAGTATTTTATTAGGACTTCACATATGACATCTTCCCTCCACTTCTTCCTATGGGACACAGTTAATGCAAAAAACAAACTGGCCTCAATTATAGCATTTTAATGGTCAAATACATTCAAGACATCCCCCTTCAAGCAATTGGTAGGATATTTTCTAAATATTCTGGTTTTATGGCTTTGCTTTTATAGCTGTATTTACAGTGCATTTCCATCCCCTAACATAGGGTGGCAGTCTAACCAAATCCAGTGAGTTAGAGCACTGCTGTAGTGTTAGTACAGTAAATAGCAACTTTTATCATAGGAGAGCATGAGTGCTTTGCAGTGTTGGGGGTAACTCATTACAAAAGTAACATATTACATGTAATATATTACTTTTAGCAGTAACTCAGTAATATAACTTATTACTTATAGGATTTCAGTAATATTATACCAGTTACTTTGTCAAGTAACTCAAGTTACAAATTGAGTTTCTTTTAATCAAAGCACATATTTAAATAAAGATACAATCATTTCCTAATCAAACTGTGTTTTTATGCAAATAACCACTATAGATGACATTAACAAAGGAAAAGTACAACATTGAATTTTGGACGGTTTACACTGACTTCAAGACAGTTGAAATTATTTTTCTGGATGGTTCCGGGGTGGCAATGTCATTCTGCTGCTGCTGTTATTTTGGTGAAAGTAATGCAAAAGTAGTGTAATAAGTAACAAGTTACTCTACACAGACAGTAATATTGTAAAGTAACTTATTACTTTCAAATGAAAGTAACTAGTAATATGTAGTATATTACATTTTGAAAGTAACTTGCCCAACACTGGTGCTTTGGTAATATAATATGCTGAGAAGGAGTGCTGAGACAGGGCCTGTGACAGTCTCAATAGGAAGGGTTATTTTAATGACCGCTATATCACAATTCAATATCTTAATTTCTAAGTAATTGTGCATGATTTGGTTCGTTGTGTCCAGAGGGTTAAGTCAGCCTTACCTTCCATAGAGCGAGACTGAGCAGGGCTAACAGTAGGAGTCCTCCCAACGTACTACCTATGATAATCCAAATCGAGATTCTGTAATCTCCCTCCTTCCTGATCTCCAAGATTATCTGTGGGACGAGACGAGAAGAGATTTTGAAACATCATTCGAGCACAATCTAATTGATTTTCCTTTCTTTCTTTACCACGCTGAACTCTGTCAGTTATTGTACGGTGTAGTGACGCAGCGCTCATTGGGTTCATCTTGTACAAAAAAATGAAAATAGAATTGATTTGAAGACGCTAGTCCATTTTGAATGAAAGTCTGTATCGATGACAAACACTGAAGATGACACAGCCATTCCGAAGCGAGATAGAGCACTAAAGAGTGGAGCTGGAAAATGAGGCAATGTAGTCATCGGATCATGTATAAAGTCAAATAATTTGTTGTTGTGAGTGCATTACAGCTGAGGTTACTCATACTGTAATAAGAAGGTTTTACACCATTGTTATGTTCAGCTCATGGGCTAACACAAATATTGAATATTGAATATTTGCAAAGATCACTAGTTTAAAATCCACTTGACAAATGTAGAATAAAACAAAGGAACAGATCCTTCTGACTTTCAGAGTTGACTCTGAAACGGGATGAATGAATTGCATCATGCAATTTTGAAGTCCATTCAACATGAGTTTACATTTATAATATGATTAGATCCTACATCAGCTGAAAGAAATGGCAATATATATATTTTTTTTACCTACAAACCCCCCAACAAAAAACAGAGAATGAGATATGGTTGTGCGTACTGGCCAATAGATGGCAGCAGATATGAGAGTATTAGGCCACACTTTTACATGTAGTGCTGCTGGTCCTTTCGGTCCCTGAGCACCACACAGCACATGTACTGGGCTACCAACCTCCATTGTGTGACTGACTACTTCACTGTTTACTTGAGCGCTGCCCTGCCCAACTGTAGCAGAAACAATAGCTATGGCTATGTCATTCCAAAATAGTCGTAGCTGTAAAATGTGTTTATCAGTCAGTTTGACATAAATTGTTATATGTTACACACTGTACTGATGTGAATACTGCAAACCAAATCAAATGCAAACGTTGTCAATGTTATGAAGATTGACCTCCTAAGGCAGTGGTTCTCAGATTTCTTCACATGAACGACCCCTAAACTGACAACGATTAGACCACGGACCCCCATTACACTCACCCATATGATAATAAGACTGATGCTTTTAGATGTTTTATTACAGAAAGTGTATAAAACCCACGACCATTGTGTTACTTATGAATGGAATTATAGCGAAAATAAATGACCCCCCTTTTGGCTCATGGGGACCCCCTGGAACCCCCTTCAAGGACCCCCTGGGGGTCCCCGGACCGCCCATTTGAGACGCAGAGTTGATTGCGTGCCGTTGGCCCTGGTTGACTCACATGTCTGACAGGCCTTTCTTCGTGTAGAAACATGGAGCTGGAGGAGGGCAGCTCCACCGCTGCACTGGTTACCAGCTCCAGGATTTTGAACTTCAGCTGGATAAGAAATCAAAACACAGTCACTTCCCACTAGCACATCGCACGCTTGAAACCCTAAAGAGCCGTCGTCGCTACGGGGGGCGAGGCAGAATAACACACTGGGAATGTGGAATGCGTGGCCACAGTGTTTTTGTGTGCGTGTTATACTCACTGCGTGCAGGGTGTCTATTCGCAGTGCCCCGGTGATTCGGACAGCAACCTCTCGGTACGAGGCCAAGTTGACGGTGCATTGGATTGGCAGAGTGAGGGTGTTGGATCGGTTCTGTATTTAAACACACCAGACATCGGCAATGGGGGGGGGTAAGTTATTGTAGATGTAAGGAAGTAGCCTGCTACTGTGGGAGGGAGTGTGTTTTGGGTAGGTGATTTAAGAAAGTAGCCTGCTACTGTGGGAGGGAGTGTTTTGGGTAGGTGATTTAAGAAAGTAGCCTGCTACTGTGGGAGGGAGTGTGTTTTTCGTTGGTGTGAAAGTAGCCTCTATATGGGAGGGAGTGTGTTTTGGGTTGGTGTGAAAGTAGCCTCTATATGGGAGGGAGTGTGTTTTGGGTTGGTGTGAAAGTAGCCTCTATGGGAGGGAGTGTGTTTTGGGTTGGTGTGAAAGTAGCCTCTATGGGAGGGAGTGTGTTTTGGGTTGGTGTGAAAGTAGCCCCTATGGGAGGGAGTGTGTTTTGGGTAGGTGATTTAAGAAAGTAGCCTGCTACTGTGGGAGGGAGTGTTTTGGGTAGGTGATTTAAGAAAGTAGCCTGCTACTGTGGGAGGGAGTGTGTTTTTCGTTGGTGTGAAAGTAGCCTCTATATGGGAGGGAGTGTGTTTTGGGTTGGTGTGAAAGTAGCCTCTATATGGGAGGGAGTGTGTTTTGGGTTGGTGTGAAAGTAGCCTCTATGGGAGGGAGTGTGTTTTGGGTTGGTGTGAAAGTAGCCTCTATGGGAGGGAGTGTGTTTTGGGTTGGTGTGAAAGTAGCCCCTATGGGAGGGAGTGTGTTTTGGGTTGGTGTGAAAGTAGCCTCTATGGGAGGGAGTGTGTTTTGGGTTGGTGTGAAAGTAGCCCCTATGGGAGGGAGTGTGTTTTGGGTGTTTTGGGTAGGTGATTTAAGAAAGTAGCCTGCTACTGTGGGAGGGAGTGTTTTGGGTAGGTGATTTAAGAAAGTAGCCTGCTACTGTGGGAGGGAGTGTGTTTTTCGTTGGTGTGAAAGTAGCCTCTATATGGGAGGGAGTGTGTTTTGGGTTGGTGTGAAAGTAGCCTCTATGGGAGGGAGTGTGTTTTGGGTTGGTGTGAAAGTAGCCTCTATGGGAGGGAGTGTGTTTTGGGTTGGTGTGAAAGTAGCCTCTATGGGAGGGAGTGTGTTTTGGGTTGGTGTGAAAGTAGCCTCTATGGGAGGGAGTGTGTTTTGGGTTGGTGTGAAAGTAGACCCTATGGGAGGGAGTGTGTTTTGGGTTGGTGTGAAAGTAGCCTCTATGGGAGGGAGTGTGTTTTGGGTTGGTGTGAAAGTAGCCCCTATGGGAGGGAGTGTGTTTTGGGTTGGTGTGAAAGTAGCCTCTATGGGAGGGAGTGTGTTTTGGGTTGGTGTGAAAGTAGCCTCTATGGGAGGGAGTGTGTTTTGGTAGGCGGTTTACCAGGCGGGAGAAGCGTGACAGGTCTTCCGGTGATGCTCTGCTCTGTGCCACGTGCTGAGGGGGAATACAGTGGGTCCCGTCTCTCTGAGGGGTGACAGCAGAGGAAATAGCTGTCAGGCTCTTACACCCTATAGAGAGCCAAAGTCACGCCCACTTTCGTGTTAGGCATACACACCAAGAGATTTCATCCGCCATTTATTTCCCCATAGACCTTTGGTAAAATGCGTATGAAAATAGTTTTACTTGGTCAAACCAAATGATTCAGCTATATCTAGAAGCAAGAGAGACCATAGAATATTTCACTCAGACCAAATCACAAATACATAAATAAATAGCAGATAAAAAAAAAATATATATATATATACATTTTGGTGAAATGTTCTATGGTCTCTCCTGATTCTAAATATAGGTGAATCACTTGGTTTGACCATTAAAAACTATTTTCATAAGCATTTTACGAAATGTCTATGGGAAAATAGATGGCGGATGAAATCTCTTTGTGCGCATGCTGAAGCAGGAAGTGACGTCGACTTTGGCTCTCTGTTGCAGAGCAAGAGTGAAATGGTCACACACAGGAATCAATTAAAGCAAAGCATTGCAAGTACACCGCCAGTCAAAAGTTTGGACACAGCTGAATGAATGTGCTGCTACAGTATGTTTTTCATTCGCTTCAAGCCATTTTGGTCTAAAAGACTTATTCTTAAATGCTTGAGATTTGTTTCTTAAACAAATATAAATAGGGAAGTTGACACCTATGAATTTCTTCCCAAAGTCTTTGCCTTTACCATCAAGGCAAAGGGTGACTACTGAAGAATCTAAAATAGAAGATACTTTTGATTTGTTTTACACTTTTTGGTCTACTGCATAATCCCATTTGACTCATAGTGTCAGACGTGAATTAACTAGTTCCTAAATCGTTGTGTTTGTGTTGAGAGCTGAAACTAAAAGAATATACCTCCAAAGTTACTTAGACTGAGTTGCTCCAAATATCCTTTATTTTTCCTTTTTTCCCTTTTTTATTTTTATTTTTATTTTATTTGTCTTGAGGCTCCGCTCTCACCTGGTCAATATAGAAGTCTGATATCTGCAGGAGTTGGTTCCCGTTTTTTGTCATTTCTGGGATTTCAATGTTGAGCTGCAGATCCTTTACTGGAAAGAAGCCGAGGTTCTGGATCTGAGAGACAACAGTAAGAGACGATTTCTCAGAACATTTTCCTGCACGGTAAATCACAATCATGGTGGAGAGATGCACCTGGATCTCACCTGGAAAGTCAAGTTGAATGGAGGGCCGATAACTCCAGGCTCCTCCAGTGACAGTTCTGATTTGATGTCGTACCGAGTCGGATGGGAATCCCTTTAGAAGTAACGAACACGCATTTAAACAAAATAAACGTGATTAACATTTACAGCGGGCTTTAAAGAATATGTTGCAAAGTGCATAATCCCAAAACCTCCATGCTGGCTATCTGTAAATTATTTTCCAACCTTGATATGTTTCATCATTTTTCCAGATGCCAATAAGCTCCAACTACTTATGTTGCTGAGTGCAGCAAAGTGCATCGTTTGATAGGATATCGAGAAAATTACAAACCTAGTGAACAGAAGGTCAGCCTCATATTTCAGTGAGTAATAGATGTCATTGAAATTATCCGCTGAGCTCATCTCCTCTCCGTCGCTGTTGAGAGAGAAGAAGACATACAAGTTATTCAAAAAATCTTATCAAACTGAAAAACAGAGAGAGAAGCCAAGTGGTATATTTTGATTCGCCACTTGGTGATTGGTGAAATACAGGAAGTAGTTATCTGTTATTTGATGGACAACTTTGTTGATGTCAAAGAAGAGTTGAGGCCAATGTCAAGAAGATCCTGTGCAATACACATGGCTTATGCTTTAAATGCTTGAAATTACTTTTGTTAATACAAATATAAATAATATGATATACCGGTAATATATAATATCATTAATGTATGAATTTCTTTCCAAAGCCTTTGCCTTTCCAAAGCAAAGGGCTACTTCAAAGAATCTAAAATATAACATTGTTTTGATTTGTTTAACACTTTTTGGTCACTGCATGATTTGTGTGTTATTCCATAGTTTTGATGTCTCTAGTATTATTCTATGTGAAAATTTGTAAAAAAATAAAGAATGCATGTGTCCAAACTTTTGGCCGCTAACGTAGACCTATAGCCGCCATACTGTAGGTTTTCATAGTGTACATACATGACCAGAAACCTATTTGGATGTAGACTGATTGAACATACAGATGAGGGGTGGATAAGTTAGGTTAGGTTAGGTTAGGTTATCCTTTATTTATCCCCATGGGGAAATTCCTCCTCTGCATTTGACCCATCCTCTACTAGGAACCTTCCTAGAACTAGGAGCAGTGGGCAGCCGCAGTGCAGCGCCCGGGGACCAACTCCAGTTCTTTTTGCCAGTGCCTTGGTCAGGGGCACTGACAGGAGTATTTATTAACCCTAACATACATGACCTGGGACGGACCAGGGTTCGAACCCGGGTCCTTCTTGCTGTGAGGCAACAGTGCTAACCACTGAGCCACGGATAAGGTTAGTAGTTCACACCTGCTGGCCTCCAGGATGACCCTCACATGGTCTAGGAACACAGAACGGCTGAACTCAAACTCCAGACGAAATGATACCTGCACAGAGAAGAAAGAATGCTTAGGAGTGATTTTATCCATGAGCCCAATATAATCATATCTACCGGTACACACGGAATCCACAGTAGCTAGAAGTCTAAAATCTGTTTCTCCGTTTGTCATCATCACATCATTTTGGGCTCCCAGCAGTAAGGGTCCTGCTGCATTATGGTCTAAGGAGGAAAGCCTGCAATAACCTGCCGTAAGCCCCTGGCCTCGACCCCGGGCCCCGGACCTCGGGCTGCCTGCTGCACAGTTGGTGCCGCTTAAAGAAAGCCAGGGGATTTCCCCTTAGTGGGGACCATACCTTGAAAACACATGCACACACAATTACCACTAAGAGCCATGTGCATAGATTCAGTGCACATTGGAAACTCCTTCCCGTGATTGTGTGATAGTGATTTCAGTGATTTAGTTTGGCTTATTAGGCTCTATATCAGGGATGGGCAACTGGCGGCCCGCGGGCCGACCTCACTCAGTGTGGCCCCTGGGTAAACTTCCTTTTTTTTTTTTTTTACAAGGCGGACATTTTTGGTTGGGTTAGGTTAGACCACCAAAATCTGTCTTTTTATTTTTTCTTCATATTTTACCAGCATTTGGCTTGTGCTAATTTTGGATCCTGCTAATGAATGTGTTTATGCTTTGCTCATCAAAAAAAAATTAACAAAGAAATGAATGTAGGCTATCAATTACAGTAATTTACTAAGGAAAACTTCCCATAAATGTCATACAATATCTTTAAACCAAAACACACGGACAACTTTATGCATTATGCAAAATTGTGCACATTGTATTCAATTCAGTTCAATTCAATTTGGCATGTGTAATAACAACAAAATTGCCAAAGCATTTCAGGACAATCAACAAAAGATATAACTGATCTAAACAACAATTTCAACGCTTGGGATTTTTGGGGGATGTTTTTTCTTTAGGGGTGGGGTGATCAACAGCGCTTTATGCATGTGGAGTTGCCTTCATTGTCACGACTGTCTCTGAGGGGAGCTGCCTGCTGCCTGGACGACAGCTGTTTTAGGAGCCATGCCATTTGTGGAGATGGCCATGTTTCTCTGGATGTGCTCCATTTTCTGGCAAAGCTGTTTGTTGTCCCACACACAGAGGCCTTGAGTTTGATGGCCTGCGTCTTCGGTTCCTGCTGGTGGTAGCCTACTGCTCCTCCTTGCGCAAGATGTACTTTTTGACCTTGCAAGCTTCAAGCTTGACGGCCTGCTCCTTGTTTTCCTTCAGAAGGGCCTCCATCTTGACCCCGGGCAGGCTTCAAATCTGATGATTTGCTCGTCCAGTTCTTGACGGAGGGCATACCTTTTGTTGCGAAAGCTGGTCTTTGTGACGTCACAAACATCAAACTGAATGGCTTGCTCCTCCACTGTTTTGAGGAGAGATTCATTCTCAGCCTCACAAGCCTTTAACTTGATCACCTGCTCCACTTTGTGTTCATCGCCAGCGTTGCCAGCTTGAGGGGGCTGGGGGCATTTTTTTTATATATTCAAACAGACAAGTGAACATTGAATATTAATAAATAAAAATTGACAAGTATGATGGTACAAATTACAGTCGAGAATCAAGTAGCAATGACAAGAGTGAAAACAAAAACAAATTATTCCTCTTTAATCTACCAGCTAGACATGGATGTAAATGGTGACGTCATAAATGGTGACATATGCTCGCGAGATAGCTGCACTCTTCTCAACCTGTATTTTCTTATTATGTAAATACATTTGTAAAAAAAAAAAAAAAAAAAAAAATGCATTCTTCTCTGGGATCGATTGAGCGGCCTGTTGTCACTTGTCAAACAGGCTGCACGTGCACCAGCTCACTCTGCCAGCATTATCTCAGACTGGTCGGCGATATGATATCCATCATTTTGTGAGCTAAACTGGGATTATACAGCTATGTCTCCGAGGTTTTTGAAGGAACGCGGACCTCTGAAGAAGAACAGCAGGTAGCTAACGCTATGTTAAAATGGACGGAACTGCAACAGTTAGCGTTAGCTTGTCTACTCTTGTTGTTCAGTTGGATGGAGTGGGGAGGGACTCGCAGCGCTGGCGGCCAGGTGTGGAATCGAGTGTCCGTAGACAACAGCCAGAGGTGAGGGCTCATTTAGCTATCTTAGCTACGTCACTCACGTGTACGTGTATGGCGTCGGTTCCGTTATATATTTCATGTTTGTTTGTTTGGCACAACTCATACGAATAACTGCCGCGGGCTTCCGCATTTCTGGGTGGCAAGTGACGTCACTGATTCGTCCCATAGCTAGCTAGCGTTAGCTGTTCTATTTGTTTATTAACTGGGTGTAACGTCAATTGACCCTCATTTCGTACAGTACGTTACAGAAACTGAAACATGGTCCTGCATGTGTTGTGTGTGTGTGTCATCGTTGTTCAGGTACGTTTCCAAGACATTTTAGGCCACGACATTTAATGAACACCATCCACAGACCAGATTTCAGATGTCACTGTTGCTGCTAAGTAGCAAAGCTTTCTTTAGCTGCTAATGTGGCTGGCTGAACAAATACTCCATCTGCAACCCCCCCCCCCCTTTCCAATTCCTTCACTACACCCACACAACTTGAGCTTTGCATCTCAACCAATCACCATCACTGTTCTAAGTGGGTTCAAACATCACCAGATCACACAACCAAAAGAGGCCAGTCAAGTCAACCCAATTATAGTTAAGAATACCTGCCTGCCCTGATTGTGATGAGTTGAAAATGCAAACACTTTTTCTGACTTTGTCAGTCAAGAGTTTCCCCCCTGCAATGTAACAAATTAAAATGGAAACCTTCAACTCTAAATGCTATGTTAGGCTACATCTATTTCAACCTTAAGCTCGTCTCATGCAATGCAAAGCACCATACTTTGCTTTGTCTGTGTGCTAGGCTAGCCGGTCATGATGGGACAACAGGGTAGTGTAGACTTGATCTGTCTACTGTGTGTTACAGTATTATTGAACTTGTGCTGTCCCCGTCAGTCCAGACAGGTGGGGAAGTGGACGCTGACGTGTCCCCGTCAGTCCAGACAGGTGGGGAAGTGGACGCTGACGTGTCCCCGTCAGTCCAGACAGGTGGGGAAGTGGACGCTGACGTGTCCCCGTCAGTCCAGACAGGTGGGGAAGTGGACGCTGACGTGTCCCCGTCAGTCCAGACAGGTGGGGAAGTGGACGCTGACGTGTCCCCGCTGACGTGTCCCCGTCAGTCCAGACAGGTGGGGAAGTGGACGCTGACGTGTCCCCGTCAGTCCAGACAGGTGGGGAAGTGGACGCTGACGTGTCCCCGTCAGTCCAGACAGGTGGGGAAGTGGACGCTGACGTGTCCCCGTCAGTCCAGACAGGTGGGGAAGTGGACGCTGACGTGTCCCCGTCAGTCCAGACAGGTGGGGAAGTGGACGCTGACGTGTCCCCGTCAGTCCAGACAGGTGGGGAAGTGGACGCTGACGTGTCCCCGTCAGTCCAGACAGGTGGGGAAGTGGACGCTGACGTGTCCCCGTCAGTCCAGACAGGTGGGAAGTGGATGCTGACGTGTCCCCGTCAGTCCAGACAGGTGGGGAAGTGGACGCTGACGTGTCCCCGTCAATCCAGACAGGTGGGGAAGTGGACGCTGACGTGTCCCCGTCAGTCCAGACAGGTGGGGAAGTGGACGCTGACGTGACCGAGGGACGGGGATCGACAGCAGAGACGGAGTCACGCACATCATCCCAGTGGTAAGAGACTTTTACTGTGGACAGCAAAAGTTAACACCAGCCAACATACAATGGTATAGAGGGTATGCATGTGATGTCACAGAGGCAGAAGTCACTGTGGGGTCACGCCCACTGAATCACAGCAAGACTGAGCTTGAATGCAGTAATCAGCCTAGATAACTGACACCTGCTGCTCGGGGAGGAACTTGACACTCATTTTGACACTCATTCCCGTTTGAGGGGGCGTGTTCCAGTGGGTGTGCATACCTTCTATACTTATACGGGTCTCATATTCACTTTATTCACCATGCCCACTTTTTCTCTCTTCCGCGTTACACGCAATTGTATTTGTTCTTCCGGTTCAGCGCTACTTGGCGGCCAATTTCAAAACAAAACGTCACTATAATAATGAATGAAGTTTGGCAACATTCAGAATTAAGCTACACTGCGGCCCAACTTCAGTGACATGTTCATAGCGTTACTGCTGCGAGGAGCCGATGGCTGTACCCGGTCGGCATTTAACGTTAGTTACAAAAGCATGTCGACAGTGTTTTCTCACTGCCAGTAGCCTACAGTAGGGTTTGACAGATAGCTAGTCCGACCGGTGTCAGCACAGCCAGCGCTCCCAGTCCTCGCTGCTCGTAAAATATTTCCAAATACGTTATTCTGATAAACTGGTCTTGCATATATGTTACGTTCTCACCCGAAAAATGGGCTGTGAAGCCATTTGAACATGGTGGCGAAGCTCTGTATTGCAAGTCACGTGACGCCATGCAGCCCAGAAAGGATAATTCCCATCCACTTGCATGGGGACCCCGGCAGCTGTTAAGGGACTGTTCGTTATTTATGAGAGGGGGGGGTATGGTGCAGGGGCGACTTTGTTTTCGTTTTGTTCCTTCACCCTCCCCAGATCTATAAATATTTTCCCATGTCCCTCCCTGAGTGACTGGAGATAAATGCATCACCCTCCCTCCACCATAAATAACCACACTTTATCATATTCACACCAAAGGTAGTAGCCTACTGAAGAACGCTACGTTTGATAGCGCCCGACATCGGGGGGGAGAGGGGGCGGGGGGCATATAACGTTAATAGTACCCAGCCCAATATGGCCTCATCTCCTAGTTATAAAGCCTACAGTAGCCTAGCCAACTGCATATGTGTCAACAATTCCAGCTCTGAAACAATATAGGCTAAAGCGATGATAAACGTTTCCAGTCAATGCACCAAGCAAACTGCAGGACCAAAACAACCTATTCTGCACACACACACACACACACACACACACACACACACACACACACACACACACACACACACACACACACACACACACACACACACACACACACACACACACACACAAAACATACCGACACGTGCATATTAAAGGAGAATTTCGGTTTTTTTGAACCTGGATCCATCTCCTGGCATTAATTATGATTTGGCCACTCACCAGGCGATCTCCGCGGCGTTTCTGGCCGTCCTAGCGTTGTTTTAACATCAATAGCGTCCAAGTCAGTTGTAAAATGGAGCTGACTTGGGGCAAAGTGTGAGCCTGTCTTTCCTGCATCTAAATAGCTATTTTTATTCCCGTTTTCGCCAAATATCGTCAGAATCTGATCCCTCAAGAAGCACCACAGTGATATTTCGCCAAAGGCTGTTTCCTGGAGTCCCACAGGGATCAAATTACCGTACCTCAAACGTGATCTCGGTCACCAAGTCTCGTGAAGTCCCGCGATACTTTCCTGCCGACTGACCAAGTACAGGAGGACGCTTTGCGGTGGTGGTTTTAGCGCAACCTATGTGGGGTTTGGCGTAACCTATGTGGGATTCGAAATAACGAAGGTTATGCCAAACCCCACATAGGTTGCGCTAAAACCACCACCGCAAAGCGTCCTCCTGTACTTGGTCAGTCGGCAGGAAAGTATCGCGGGACTTCACGAGACTTGGTGACCGAGATCACGTTTGAGGTAATTTGATCCCTGTGGGACTCCAGGAAACAGCCTTTGGCGAAATATCACTGTGGTGCTTCTTGAGGGATCAGATTCTGACGATATTTGGCGAAAACGGGAATAAAAATAGCTATTTAGATGCAGGAAAGACAGGCTCACACTTGGCCCCAAGTCAGCTCCATTTTACAACTGACTTGGACGCTATTGATGTCAAAACAACGCTAGGACGGCCAGAAACGCCGCGGAGATCGCCTGGTGAGTGGCCAAATCATAATTAATGCCAGGAGATGGATCCAGGTTTAAAAAAACCGAAATTCTCCTTTAATGACCGTTCTCCCAAATGTACTGAATAGGCCTGTACACAGTGCATACTGTAGGAGCAGCGTCCACAATATTGGCATGGCGGCCATATAACACTTACCATTTGATGGTCGCATGACAACGAAATCCCTGGAGTTGGGGGGAAAGTATAGGTTTTCTGTACCAAATCCTCGTGTACGTTTTTCATCTTGAAGGATAAATCCTCACTTTCAGTTTCTGTGTTGTTTTTTCCCGCTATCTTGTATTTGGTACCACCCACTGTACAACGCTATCTACCACTTTCTCATGTGCATAAAACACGGAATGTGCGCACGGCGGCGCAACCACAGTAATATAAGACTCACAATGTATTTAGCCTATAGCCTATATCATCAGCAGATTCACAACTTAACAAAGGCGAGTTGTTGTTACGAGCTGTTGGCAAATAAAGCTTGTTTACCTTTCAGAAGTGGACACCAGCGGGGGCTGCGTCAGCAAAGGTCTTTAAATAAATCCAATCATCCTCTATTAGGATTCTCTCTGCCAGTTCATTTTATATGGAGATTGTTGCCAGTCCATTAAGTCTGTCTTGTTTCATTGTAGGCTACTACTGCAGAGGTAGTTTCAACTTTGAGAAACTTCAGATATTGTATCTTGCAATTTTGGTCTCTCCAATGAATGGGCAGGCAAAGTGCGCACTGCGCGCTGCACAGGGAAACAGATTGTTTTGGAATCCAGAAACAACGTTAGAAATATCGCGCTTATTTACTGATTACACTAATACTGGTACACACATATGAGCACATGGCCTAGGCTACCTTAACCCACAGTTAATGATGTAAATTAGTCTACTTGTAGGCTATGTCATTTCATTTACTCCGTGTCCCTTTTCCTCATTCAAGCGGGATGGAGAAGACATGATGACCCGCCCTCCTCTGCCTCTGATTGGCTAGTAGTAGTGCTTGTTTAGGCATGAGGAGTGATGATTGGTTGGGTTAGGGTAAGAATATCAGGGTAGGCCAATCAGAGGCATAGTAGGGCGGGCGGTTCGTGCCGCGGACAGCGGCGAGATAATGGATCTAGCGGGGAAGAGCATGAGAGGCAGAGCGCTGGAGAATATTTGGAGAGCTGCAAGTGAAGGCGCACAAGTGCCGCCCTAGGCGGTCGCCTATGTCGCCTATATGTTCGAACCGGCCCTGAGCCTAGCCAACTGCATATGTGTCAACAATTCCAGCTCTGAAACAATATAAAGCGATGATAAACGTTTCCAGTCAATGCACCAAGCAAACAGCAGGACCGAGTGAGGGCCTGTACACAGTGCATAGGAGCAGCGGTTTACGTGAAAGGAAGGAATGGGAGATACCAAGTCCAGTCACCATACAGGTAAACCATAGATATAAATAGGGGAGTAAACACGAATTTTGGAACGAAAAAACGCATTTAAAATATATACAAAATACAAAAAATGAATGTTGTATAGCCCTCCCTAAAGCCAAAATAAAAAACACAAGTCCCTCCCCAGTACTAAAAAAAATATTTGATATCCCTCCCCCTTTCTGCACCATACCCCCCCTCTCATAAATAACGAACAGTCCCTAAACCCAGGGGATTTTTACCCGGGTGTCACTCAAAGTATAAAACGACTCTTTTAATGATCAAATAATTTTTTATGGGGCATTTTTTCTTCAGAAGCCACTAAGAGCCGTATACGGGTGTATTTTCTTCTTTTAATACATCCATGGGTGGGAGACGTCATGGAACACATCATGGCACACATGCGCATTGCGCCTTAGGCCGCATGGTCAGGAAGTAAAACCAGGAAGAAACCCCCCCCCCATGATGACTTCATGCACCAGTGAGCAGCCTCCGTCCGAATGCATGGGTGGGCGTGGCTCGTCCCCTATCCAGTTCTTTTAATACATCCATGGGAGGACCATGGGGAGGAGGGATTCGCAGCAGACAGGAGAGAAGGCAAACAAAGCCGAGCCGAGCATTGTTTACAGTCGTAATCAAGTCCTGATGGATGGCGTCTGGCCGGGGAGGAATGCTTAACGAGGAATGCTTAACGAGCTTTACTGTAGCTTCCCTCCTCCCCCGTATAGACTCTCATCTCTGACACAACACAGATACCATAATGCACAGATCAGCGCTGCTGACCTCTTGGCATATAATCATGTCCACGTTGTGGAAAATGGCCCCTCTGCTCTGTCTTATTATATGAATGCATCGCAAAAGGAGGGCTCATCGTTTTCTTGTTTTCTTGCTTTCACAAAATTGGGTGAATCTAGAGAATCTCTTTGGAGGAGGGTTTGATGAAACACACACACACACACACACACACACACACACAGACCGACTCACGCAAATGGTATGTATTTTGTCAGGCCGTGTCAGTGGCTACAGGAGATTCTTCCGTGGCATGACTGAACATGGAAATCCAGACAGCGCCTGAACGCCTCTTCTTCCTCATTTGGTCCGATGTAGACCCCCCCCCCCCCCCCCCCCCCCCCAAAGCCACACTGGCAGTCAACATTTGAGCAGAGGAGAAAGCTGGCATGACTTGAATGCATCGGTTTGTACTGTTCCTCGCCTCTGACTTACCCCCCCAGCATAACTATGAGCAAATGTGTCGCCACCAACAACACATCAAAACCTATTGTTTCTCAGCGTTGGGAAGTAACTAAGCGAAAATACTTTGTAACCGAGTAACAAAGTAAAAATACATTGTTACTGTACTAAAGTAAGATTTTGAAGTATATGCGCTTTGTTCGTGTTTTTTCTTTCACTTAAGACTTTTTTAACTTTCACTCGCACTATACGTTTCAAAAAGAAAAATCCATGCTTTCTATTCGCTACATTTTCAAAAGAGACTCATTAGTCTCTGTCAAAGGTGATTGGCTGCTTGTACTCAAAAACGACACCAAAAAGGAGGGAAAAGGACCGAGAGAGAAGCATCGAGAGAGCTGAGAACGAACATGAGTGAATTCAGCTGAGCTATTTGAGGTGTCTTTTTCCTCATCTGTGATTCAGAGTAACACTCAACAGAGAACCAGTTTAGTACTTTTACTTGTACACTTTGAGTAAATGTAAGACCGTTAGGCTTTTATACGTTGACTTGAGTAAAGCACATTTGAAACGATACTTGGAACATTTACCAGAGTATATTTTTTAAGTAACTAAGCAATCACCTCTGTTGTTGTCGTTGTTGTTTGCAGATCTGACTGTTAGCGCAACAAGATTGCCACAACCCTGTTCAATTTGAAATGGGTCGTTTTTACACCGGTCAAAAGAAAACCAGAAAATTAGCAAACAAGAGTGATAACTGGCTACTTTGAAACAGCTTTTCCTTGAGCAACACAGCAGTTTGGTCTGGTTTGGCAGCTCCAACGCGTCTTGTTTAACTCTGTGCCACATTTTTTAGGAGGCCCTCGACCAGAGCAGATCGGCCTTGTGGCTCTGGCTACCGTTCAAGCTGGATGACTGAGTAGTATGAATGAATCATCCCGTGAGTTTTAAGGGGTGACCCGAGTCCAGTCGGGTTCAGTCGTCGGGGAGCGACAGAGTGAAGTCGCAGTGATCTTTTCTGTTGTTGTCGTCTAGGAGACGGCGGCTGTTTGTGATAATGGCGTGGTTAGCTTGTGGGACAGAATGCATTTGCGATTCATGGCATTGGATCGTTTTTTTTTTGGAATGTGCCTGCCTGCGTGCGTGCGTGCGTGCCTGTGTGCGTGCGTGCGTGCCTGTGTGCGTGCGTGCCTGTGTGTGTGCGTGCGTGCGTGCGTGCGTATTCGCATGAAAACCTCCCCATCACCGACGAATCCCTCTCAGCGCTCTTCTTCGTTGGTTGCGTAACTAGAGCCGGCTGACAGTTTATTTGTTGGGACATCACTGACTGGGGATAGTGGGTACATATAATCCGCGCACTGTTTAAATAGCAGAGCTTTTAAATCGTACCATCAATGTCATCCCTACCGCAGTTAATTCAAACGTTACCCTCTTAAAAAAATAGAACTTGATGCTGTGCTGTAAAAAAAATACGCTGCAAAAATGGAAGGTCTCATAAATATTGTTGACATTACAAGCTTGTGGAAAAGCGAGGTAAGTGGGCAAATTGACAGAATTGGATGTGGGAATCGGGTAACAGATGAGAGAGTACCTCTTGCGTATCTGCACGTAGGCTTCAGCCGGTCTCACCTGAAGCTCCGAGCTATGGAGAAATGTCCTTAGTTTGAAATGAAGCGTCCAGTGTGAGAGTTTCCTACTAGGAAACTCTTATTGCAGCTCTGTATGGGGCAGCACAATCCACTGGACACACACTTCTTTTATGTCACTCCAACCATCTCTCAGTCTCCACAACCTTCAATGCCAGGCAGCACTATACTCGCAATAAAACGCTCTTACGTGGCACTAGTGCATAGAGGACATGAATCTGCTCCTTGTGAATATATAGCCCTCTTAATTGACGTGTGGCTAAGTAAGTAATACAACTGAATAGACTATACTCATTCTAAGATTTCTTATCACTATCATAGTTTTGGATTATTATAGTGAACAGCTTTGATTTTGTGCTTCCTGCATGCATGGTAACCAGTGTTGGGGGTAACTCATTACAAAAGTAACATATTACATGTAATATATTACTTTTAGCAGTAACTCGGTAATATAACTGATTACTCAGTAGGATTTCAGTAATATTATACCAGTTACTTTGTCAAGTAACTCAAGTTACAAATTGAGTTAAAAAATTGTTTTAATCAAAGCACATATTTAAATAAAGATACTATTATTTCCTAATCAAACTGTGTGTTTTTATGCAAATAACCACTACAGATGACAATAACAAAGGAAAAGAATAACATTTCGAATTTTGGATTGTTTCCACTGACTTCCAAGGCGGTTGAAATTATTTTTCAGGATGGTTCCGGGGCGGCGATGTAATTCTGCTACGTCTGTTATTACAGTGAAAGTAATGCAAAAGTAGTGTAATAAGTAACGAGTTACTCTACACAGAAAGTACTATTGTAAAGTAACTTATTACTTTCAAATGAAAGTAACTAGTAATAGTATATTACATTTTGAAAGTAACTTGCCCAACACTGATCGTAACATACACTTTGAGGCGTTCAGGTTGGAGAGCATTACAGAGACACAGAGTAAGTAAGTGGTCTTGGAACGGTGGGGGGGGTGTTAAGTTTCCCCATCATACTGAGCTCTTTGTGGGTCAAATGCTACACACAGACAGAGCTGTGTATACTGTTGTTTCACCATTACCATTATGCTATGTTTATTATACAATTATGTGTCATTTTGCTTTATAAGCCTATGGAAGCTCTTAAAATGTCTGTGTAATAAAAGCGAAGGGGGCTAGCAAATTGCTAAGAAAGGGTTAAACATCGGATTCAGTCATGCTTGTTTAGATTGTCGATGGCCCCATAGTTGCATTTAGTTTGTAGGCTAAACAACACGGGAGGAGGTATGTATGGCCTGGTGTTGACATTCTATTCATGATTGCAGATTTGAACCTCAAACTGAAAATGGGGGCGCTCTCACAAACCAGAACTAAACTGAGCTTCACTGGTTTGGCTTGTGGTTCCGACATTAACCATTGTGGTCTGTCATGGTCTACTGAAGCCTGTAGCATGTGCTTTAGATCCATGTGCTGTGGTCCACTGTCGGTCCATTTCAATGTTTCTCAACCCATGAGCCGTGGCCCAGTGCGGGTTACGCCGTTATTCTGACATGTACCCACAAAAATATCAAGTCAGATATCTTGATATTTGATATTAAACTGAACTTTTGACATCTTATTTCAGGAGCATTATGAAGCTCCAAACTGTATGTATTCAGCATGGTTGGAAAGATGAACTCTTCAATTTTCATTCATTTCAGTTGGATATGAACACAGAAATCATCGACACATTTGGAGACCAATCCTGTCCCCAGAATATTTATTCTTCTTACTAATTCTCACCTAAACCATAATGCTCTTCTTGGGCTTAAAAAGGTCACAAAATACAACTTGAAAATATATCGATGAAATATTATTGATTTGATTTTGCTTAATTATAGATTTTCTTTTTGTTTATTTGTCTCATTAGCAAAGAACTTAACTTGGGACCAGTAGTGGGCGGTAAACGCACGTAAACTGCTTGGGAGTCGGGAACATGTTAAAGTCGAACTGAACCCGTTGGTCACGTGCGTCGCAGTCCGTTTCAGACTGAAAACATAATTTGTCTGAGATGACAAGTTGAGAGGCGGGTCATAGTATCATGTCGATGATTTGATTTGACAATTCTGTCGACTGGCTTTGGCATTGGTCAATCATGGCGTGTTCCACCCCCAAATCGAGTGGGATTCAGCGTGTTGTCGTGCTACGCGAGTGGGATCCGCGGAGTACCAGGCAGCCAGCTGCTTCGTGCGGAGCGAGCGGACAATCCGATGCATGGGTGCTGCCCGCCTGCCTGGAATCTCTGAGGGCAGACCCCTGACAACTACGCTCTCAAGCGCGCGCCTTTTACGCTATTTCTGTAAATACGATATCCCTGGAATGCGCGTTTTAACGAGCCAGTTACATTTCTTTGCATTCTTAGAGATTATAGTTTTAGTTTTTTGTTCATGTTTCATACAATTGGCCAAGTTAGTACGGTAGTTAGTTTATGGGATAGGAATTCTGCCAGATGACAGGCACTAGGCGCCATTTTCGACTTCATTTGGAAGAGAAAATTATCCTGAAATGAAGATTTGATTGACAGCTGCATGTCGTGATATGATTGGTTGAAATGGGCTAGAAATTTGATCGTACAAGGTGACGTCAGCAAACTGTACATTACTGTTATCAATGAAATCTTGAAAAATGAACTTTTGATGTGAAAAAGTGTGAAAAACTAAAGAAATAAGATTTTTGTGATTTTGTTTGCATACATTATTAAATAGGTGCACTGCATACCCAGGTATTTGAACTAAAAGAAAAGAAAAGTAATTTTTGGGTTCAGCTCGACTTTAAACAAATACAGTGATCCAATTAAATCCTTATGGTGAAATGTTGTATGCACTGTATGCAGTCTGGTGTGGTGTCTCACCTGAGTTTACACTCTAGGCTCTTTCACACACAGATCGCGCAAAAATTGCCGTTTAGGAGTCCCGCAAAGCTCGCACCCTCGCCACAGAAATTGCTTTCACACAGAGCCAAGCAGCACGGCCACATTCCCGTGCTGCTGTGTACTTTCAGGTGAAATCCCCTGCTCCCGGATTGAAAGGCGAGCGGAGGGATTTCCTGCTCCTCCTAGCCCAAATTAATATTTTCATAGGTTAGTGTAGCCTAGGCTACTGTATGATGAACGAATTCATTCAACAACACTTCCCTCTTTCTATAGTCCGCTGAGCAGGGAGGATAGGTGCATTCCATGCACTCGCATGGTGGGCGGGCAGATCGATATGGTGTCCTACTAAAATTGGAACGATACACGACCGCACGCATATCAAACAGCTGCAGTCTGCATAACGTTCGTCGGGGGAATAGTATAGGCTATAAATGCACATGACTACTTAACGTTAGTAGTTTTTGTAAGGGAATGCACAGAGCTGATTTCGACAGGGAATATCCTCAGACCAACTCGCCACAGACAGCTATAGCCCTCTGAAGCTTATTATTATATCCGTTAATTGTACCTACTAATGTCAACATCGTTTGAGCATAAAGCCTAACCGCACGGAGCATTCCTCCTGGCGTCCCTGCAGTCATGATTGTATAGGCTACTTTTTTTACTTTCACTCGTGCACTTTCTTTATACATGAGGTGATTTCCCCTGTAATTTTTTTTATGAATGAGCAGACCATTCCCACCTTTTCCGGCCCGCTGCGACGACGCTTTCAAATGGAGGCGGGTTGCCAGGTAACCCGGCGCTGTTACTACCTACCGTGGCGGGACAAAAGGCGTAAAACAATTGTCCACCAAAGCGCGTTCACGACTTTCACATCGGAGGCGCGAATCCTATTTTCCGTGCATTTTTCGGCTTTCAAGGCCGGTGTGAAAGAGCCTACTGTATGCAGCCTGGTGTGGTGTCTCACCTGAGTTTTGGCCCTCATAAAGGGTGCGCTGACATTGCAGTTCTTCTCATTCCTCAGTCTGTCCTCGCTGCCACACTCGATCTTGATGTCAGAGTTGTCCTAGATGGAGAACAAGAACACACTTGTTTAACACAATCATTTCATCTTTCGGTTAAGTCGACAACTCTTTCAGACATTGTACATGTTACTTATATGGGGAAAAAACGCAATTTGGGAACGCCTGTTATTATCACACAAACCACGTTGAAATGATAGCAAAATGGCTACTAAACAGCGTCCACCTGATCTACTGAAAATGTCGCCGTGGGAGAAGGTCACACTGGCCACACCTTGACTATGAGGCTGGAGAAGCGTAGGTTGGGCGTGTAGGTGATGTTGAGGCGAGCACCGTAGGCGTTCTCTCCCTTGTTCTCCAACCGGACGTCCACCACCATCCTCCTCCTGTTTCCCTCTAGAACCCGCTGGGACCCCTCCAGACCTCCCTCACCGGTGTGGCGGCAGTAGGTGCCGCGGGACTGAACGGGCTGCACACAGAACTGACTGGCAGGGACACGAGTGGGACGAGACAGCAAAATGTCCAAGGGACAGAGGACACCATTACATGTATGATGACATTTTTGGTTTACTCAGAGAACCCCTATCTACTACTGTGTGTGTGTGTGTGTGTGTCTGTGTGTATGTGTGTCTGTGTGTGTCTGTGTGTGTGTTCAGTGTGTAGGCACTTGGTTTGCATTTTAGGGCTGTGAATCTTCACTGGCCTCACGATTCGATTCGATTACGATTCATGTGTCAACGATTCGATTCCACGATGCATCTCGATACAGCTCAAAGTATCGCAGCTCCACGTATCACATCCTCAATTTTCTGTATTATTACTGCACATGGCTACTTTTTCATGAATTAATACAAGCAATCGGATCAATATCAATATCAATATCAATATATAATACTTAGAAAGTGCTTTAAATCTGAATGTCAACAGAAATTTAAACATCAACGATTCATCTGTCTTCGATTCGATTCACACGTCCGCATCTTGATGCATCGATTATACGATTAATTTTGACACCCCTAATGCATTTGCATTCGTGTGTGTGTGTGTGTGTGTGTGTGTGTGTGTGTGTGTGTGTGTGTGTGTGTGTGTGTGTGTGTGTGTGTGTGTGTGCAGTATGTTGTGCGGCGCATGTGTGTACCTACTTTCCAGTCATCAGGTCAGTCATACTCTGCAGTGTCAGGTCTGGCATGCAGCGGTCATCCTCGTCACATCCGTTCCAGAAGGGCAGCTGGCAGGGTGGGGGGACAGATGTCCACATCATATTGAAAGATAGCTACTGCTTTTGTAAGTGAAATACATATATATATATATATATATATATATATATATATATATATATATATTAGGGGTGCACCGATCACGTTTTTTTTGCCACCGATCACCGATTGCCGATTGCTTATGGGAAATATCTGCCCAACCGATCATCGACCGATCACCGATCACCGATCACCGATATATAAACTCCTCAAAGAAAGTTTGAAAACGTTATTTTAGGTCGATTATCTCTCCATTATTATTATTAATACCAATTGGCATTGTATTTTATATCGTTGGAAAGCCTGATTAGTGATAGGGCTTTTTTTTTATAAAAAAAAAAAAATTATATATAAAAAATGGCCGATCGCATATTTGAGGTCAAAATCGGCCGATACAGATTGCTTGCCGATCGATCGGTGCACCCCTAATATATATATATATATATATATATATATATATATCACGCAAAGCAAAAATGCCACAATATGTGTCATGAGGCAGGAAAATGAATAATGATATATCAGCAATTTTTTGTTTTTTATTGCTCTAGTGTTCACAAATGAGACGGCTTCACAAAGTTCTCCATCCAAATTAGATTTGCACATTGTAATGACATTAGCCAATGAGATGGCTAGAAAGCTATTTTTTTAAATGATTTCTATTGATATTCTGACTCACCTCTGTCCTGACAACAGTGGGCCAGCTGTCATCTAGAATGGGTCCGTTGTCGGGGTCCTGCAGCCCCACCTGTGCAGTGAACACTATGGGCCTGGCATAGTCTGTGGTCTCCTATGGAAGTGCAAAAGATTTGTGTTAAAAGATTCATCTATGCATTTAGTCTATCTTCAGCCATACCACAAAAACAAATCATTTTGTGATGACAAATGTTCATAAAAGTCACAGAACACTAGATATACATGTGATCGGAATCTACTGATTGGGTTTTCGAGGGCCGACATTACTGTAGTTGGTGCCCATATTCAATATCTTCAAATTGATAATTTTTCATGCCAAAAAATAACGCTAGAATTGTATTCTTGTCAGGGTAGAAAAGCCTCTGGAACAGCATTTACACCTAATGTGACACTAAAACTTTCCATTGCAAACAAATGTGTATATATACAGTATATATAGTATATATATATATATAGTAAATCTGTAATCAATTATATATATATACCGTATATATATATATATATGTAAGGGATAATGTATATTGAGGCGGTGATTACGGGGGAAATAATGACCGACAGGTGGATTGAGCCCGACGCGCCAGCGGAGGGCTTAATGATTCACCTGAAGGTCATTATTTCCCAGTAATCACCGCCTCAATATACATTATCCCGCTTAGAACACGGCCTACAACTAAATCATTCAATAATCTGACAAAAATAATTATTCAAATAGATTTTTTAATAGCGTTTTCAACGACAAAGCGGTTTCATTCGTAATTGGCACACAAGACACCACAGCTGCAACTGGTTGGCCTAATTAGTAGTGTCTTGCTGACAAAAAGCTCTTATCAACTGATTAATCCAGGTGTGGCAGAGCAGCGGTCGGTTGTCAAGAAATAATGACCGGTGAATATTGTTGATTGACCAATCAGAATCGAGTATTCAAGAGAGCCGTGTTCTAAATATATATACCGGTATATATACACGGTATATATATATAATTGATTACAGATTTACTGTTCACTTTCGGTTTGCTGTGATCACATGATGTGCGGCATCTCCTCTGCCTTGAATGTTCTCATTCTCATGAATATAGATTTGATGATGATTTGTATCGGCTGTTCGCAATTACCAGCCGATCGCTGGCTTCTGTTTAATTGGGGTCACACCCACTGTGATTTCAGTCACGCCGAGGAAAGCCAAGGGCGCAAACGGGTCCGTTTATCATGTCTGCTGAGCAACATAAAGAAGTGATTTAAACGTATTTGTGAGTGCTCGAGACCTCACACCAGTTCTTCCGTTTTAAGTTTTATGTAGCTGTTGTCATATAAAGAAACCAATATAGTGGTCTAGTGCGTGCTGTGTCATCTGCCATCCTCTGGGTATAACTGGAGCTCACCATCACATGGAAGTAGATGTGTTCGCAGGTCTCTTCTTCAGGGAGGAGCGTGAGGTTGTGAGGCTGCAGCCGGTCGTTATTGTCCAGTACGGCCCGAGGATTGAAGCGTCGCTCCGCGATGGAGACGTTGTATTTAATGGCTAGTGGGGGCAACGGGAACACAGGAAATGACATCATTATCTGACTGGAACAGTTCAAGATCCTCTTCTGTCGGTGTTCAAGTGTTTCCGAGAGGTTTTCCCTTCAAGGAAGTTCTGATTTTTGGAACCCTAGCCCCCTACTTAGTGATTATGTTGATTGGTAGTTTCCGTTCTCAGCACAAGTCATGCTCTTCCTCATACTAGCTCCACATAGTTAGCCAATAGCCACAAACCAGAGGGTATACTGACTCTGACTCTGACCACCCCCCACCCCCGGTTTCGGCCGGAAGTGCGTGGAGATTCGACCCATTTTTAGTTTGTTTTTTGTTCCTCCCCAAATTTACAGAATAGCTTCAGCTATCAGCTTCATCTTGCTTCTTCGGTTGCTGTTCTCTCTCCTGAATATTTGTTTACTGACGGTGAGAAAGCCCCACGTATGATAGCCACCCGTCAATCACTCTCTCTCTCTCTCTCTCTCTCTCTGCTCAGCGCTGTAACACCATTTTATTTTGAAATTCAGTTGACTTTGCCATTTCCCATGGATATTGTTGCGTTTTTCCTTCAGAAAAAGTCTGCCTTCACGCGCCTAGTCGGCTTGAAAATAGAACTCACGCCTAACGCCACGTTCACACACACGCCTAGAGCGACGCTTTAAGCAACGCCTAAAATTTAGGCGTCCTCGTTAACAGATGAGAGCGTTCACACATACCGCTGCCACGCTGCGCTGAAGCCACGCTCTCGCTGCGCCTACGCTGCACTGCATTTATCGTTTAGGCGTCTGTTCTATTTTTCAGCGTCTAGGCGCGCTGAACTGTCAAGCTGGCTGTTGTTTCTGACGGACTTGGGCCATATTTTCTACCGAGTTTGCCCAAAAGGGAGGGTGGAGCGCGAATTAACGAGTGCATAGTAGGAGAGCTGTCCTTCATGTGTTCCTCTATTTACGTCTTTTCTGTCAGATGTATATGTACGTATACCCCCCCTGTCTCAATGCATGTATCACTCATGGTGTTGATGACTCATAGTCACATGATTACCCGAGGGAAAATAACAATTACAGCCGGCCAGGAAATAGACAGACATCGTCACTTGCACATTACAATAATAAAGAGGTTTATATTACTCACCCATGCTATAAGTCAGATCTGAAAAGTGTAAAAAACCACTGCTCATGTGATCAGCGTAGCGCAGAGCGGGGCTTCAGTGTGGCGTCCTGTGTGAACGCAAATAGGCGCCTAGCGTGCATGAAGCAATGCCTATATGCCTAGGCGTAGCTTAAAGTGTTGCTTAAAGCGTCGCTCTAGGCGTATGTGTAAACCCGCCGTAAGCGATACACGCAAGGTTCACGTTGAGGCGCCCTGTGTACACAGCCTCATTGACTAAAAAGGACGCCTATTTAAAAGCGTGGCTAAAGGCACGGCGTAGGCAAGGCTTGGGTGCTGTGTGTGAACGTAGGGTAACACACAGAGCGCACAGGGTGAATTTTATGAATGGAAAGTGAAAACGATACGTATCATAGCGCATTTCCCAGTGCGCATACGCAAATCTGAGTCATTTCGCAGTGTGCATACGCCGTATACCTGCGTATCATCACGTAGACTACACCACTGCTGACATTTACTTTGTGAGGAGTAAATCTCAGTGAGTCTCAGTCAGCTTGCACAGACAGGCGCGTGATTGAACTTGTATTGGTTTGTGGCTAACTATGTGGAGCTAGTATGAGGAACAGCATGGCTTGTGCTGAGAAAGGAATCTACCAATCAACATCATCATTGGTAAGTAGCAAATAGGGTTAGGGTTCCAACAATCCAAACGATCTCTTTAACATGTTGAAATGATTCCAGGGAGTTGACAAATTGTGGCTACGGCCAAAATGACATCAGTGTAATTGTGCAATGTAATAATAGCCAGACTGAAGATATGTAAATGTGTAACCAACAGAATCCAAATGGCTTTTGAAGTGATTCATTTCCAAGCCACATTTTCTGTTATTTATTGCCTTTTAGTTTCATAGCATGGGGGGGAAAATCTATAAAGCCTTGTATGGTCAACTACACAACAAGAGGAATCCTAATGCTTTGTGGAAATATATGGAGATAATGGAATATAGACAATGGGAAGCTTGTCCCCTCTTAGCACCACATTCACATTATTATCACCTATTATAACAAAAAGCGTTGGCTGCTTTTAGGAACATTTCTTCAGAAGAAAGTTGCAGATTATGGGAAAACATAGCTGGTGTGTTGGACTTTGCAAAGCAATTGTATTACCGTAAATTCCGGACTATAAGCCGCACCGGTGTATAAGCCGCACCTTCAAAGTTGACTATTTTTTTCTTATATAAGCCGCACCGGACTATAAGCCGCGGGTGTTTTAATGTTTTTTTTTTTTTTTTTTTTGTGTGTGTTTTAATGTTTAATTACCATATGTAAGGGTTCATGCACAGAGGGGATTGTAGAGGAAGCTCCCATTTATTAACATTTCAACAAAACAACATAACACAACACCACCTGTGTTGTTTTTTTACAGTGCACACAGTGTCATACAGTGTCATACAGTGTGGTGAAAAGAGGGCAAGAGAGGAAATTAAAACTTATTATAGTTATATAGGATTTATACCGTAGTTAGAAAGAGTGCTAAAAAAGAGAGATTTTTTTTTTTTTTTTTTTTTTCTTTTGAAAAAATCCATAGATAAGCCGCACCGTTATATAAGCCGCAGGGGCCAAAAAAGGCCAAAAAACGGGAAAAAAGGTGCGGCTTATAGTCCGGAATTTACGGTATATTGTATTTGCCCAGGGACTCCAGATGGAAAGTAGCCAATGGCTAAATCTGTTGCAAAGCATCTCTTCCCCTATGGGGTTTAATGTTTTTTGTATATGTCCCTGCCAAATAAACTAATAAAATAAAATAAAATGAGTATCTACAGTGGCATTTGTCATCAATATAAAACCCTCAAATATATACAGACGGCAGCCAAAAATATAGCTTTTTATCCATCCCAAAATAATTAATTGTATCCTTTTTTGCCTAGAAATAAAAGCTTCCATACAAATACATATTTGCATTCATTATACTAACTTTATTGAGATGGTAAAAAAAACAACGGCTCCATTTTGTACAACAGAGCAGAGCGAGCTCACAAACACCAGCACATCATCTGCCATGCATTACTAGCCAGACACGACAATGCGAGGAAAATTAAATAAACCTGTTAACACTGTATCCAACCAGGGAAGACAAGGTACCTTCCGTCCGCCACTGTTTTGGGTAGGTCTGATAGATAGATTTGATAAAGATGTCAGGCGGTCAAGGGGTTAACTAAGAACATGCCCCCCTGCACCCCTGCTTCCTAGCCCCCCTATACACGGTGAAACTCAACCCTGGGGTCCCATCTCTTCAAACAAATTGTGATCAGAGTAACTGTGCTTGTACGTAGGTGGGCTGTTGTTGCCGGCACAACACCTCAGGTCCCAAGAGCAACTGGAGTGCATTGCAGGGATTGCACTGTCACCAGTGTTGGGCAAGTTACTTTCAAAATGTAATATACTACATATTACTAGTTACTTTCATTTGAAAGTAATAAGTTCATTTACAATATTAGTGTCTGTGTAGAGTAACTCGTTAGTTATTACACTACTGTTGCATCACTTTCACCAAAATAACTGCAGTAGCAGAATGACATCGCCGCCCCGGAACCATCCCGAAAAATTATTTAAAGTCCCTGGAAACCAGAAATATTTCTTTATTATTTAGCATTTTGAGTTAATCACATCACAGGACCCTATGTTAATAAGCCACCAGCCAAATTTGAACGATGATGAACGTCGCAAAGTATATAAATTTAGGTTTGACAGTCTGGCAAAAGTCATAGGAATCAATTACTTTTTAGAGTGCATTTTCTCCCGCGGACTGTGTGGGCGTGTCCCGTCTGCAGCAGGGACATTTCTCTCCTCCGAGAGAGAGAGCGCGAGAGAGAGGGGGGGAGGGAAACGGAGAAAGAGAGATCCAGTGCGTGTGTCGAACACACACACACACACACACACTGTGTGTGTGTGTGTGTGTGTGTGTGTGTGTGTGTGTGTGTGTGCGCGCACGCGCGCGTGTGTGTTCGTTGCTCGGAGGGAGAGATGTTGCTGCGACTGCACAGCGCAGTGTGTGTGTGTATGTGTGAGTTAACCTCGCGTCACCAGGCTGTGTGTCTCTCTGTGCTCTCTCACACTAGTCCAGAGAGAGAGAGAGAGAGAGAGAGAGAGAGAGAGAGAGAGAGAGAGAGAGAGAGAGAGAGAGAGAGAGAGAGAGAGAGAGAGAGAGAGAGAGAGAGAGAGAGAGAGAGAGAGAGAGAGAGAGAGAGAGAGAGAGAGAGGGAGAGAGGCACAGAGTGGGAGGCAGACGGACACTGAGGGAGCGCTGTCACTGGGGGCAAAGAACGGACAAAAGGAGGGGCAGATTGCGTGCGTGTACAAAGGTTATATAGAGCTTATGATGTCATAAGCTCCTGCATTTTAGCACCTCGCGCACTGCTGTCTTCAATGAGGAAGTATCTTGTAGAATCTTGTAGAAAAGTGTTGATTTTAAGGCTTTGGGTTGAAAGTAATGTATAATAATTTCTGAGGCACATCATTACTAACATAAGACCCTAAATAACATAGTTAGAACGTTTTTGTGGATTTTGGTTTCCAGGGACTTTAAACTGTCTTGAAGCAATGTCTTGAAGTCAGTGTAAACTGTCCAAATTCTAAATGTTATCCTTTTCCTTTGTCATTTATAGTGGTTATTTGCATAAAAACACATCATTTGATTAGGAAATTATTGTATCTTTATTTAAATATGTGCTTTTGATTAAAAAAAAAAGTAACTCAATTTGTAACTTGAGTTACTTGACAAAGTAACTGGTATAATATTACTGAAATCCTTTTTTTTTTTTTTTTTTTTTTTTTAAACCTTTATTTATACAGGGGGAGTCTCACTGAGAGCAATGCTCTCTTTTTCAGGAGTGCCCTGTTCACATTCACACACACATTCACACACCTGGAAGCTGACCAGTACAACCACAGTCTGATCTGCTGCCCGCTGATCAGCTCCACTGGAGCAGTTGGGGTTAAGGGCCTTGCTCAAGGGCACCTCAGTGGTGGTAATGAGGGAGGGTAATACTATATTAGTAATACGTTATATTACTGAGTTACTCCTAAAAGTAATATATTACATGTAATATGTTACTTTTGTAATGAGTTAACCCCCAACACTGACTGTCACAAACCAGAGGTGTGGATTACCTGACTGGTTATCTATGCTCTGTCACCACCAGCACTCAGATATTACAACAGATATGCTCTTGTGTGGACTGAAGAAAAGACACTAAATGCATGGCAGTGCTAATGTTCACACAATAGTAAGAAGTAACATTTGACAGCAGATAATATATACCACCACTGGAGGCAGCAGCGTTATCTCTGGCATGTAGGCGGCCGCCTGAGACCATCATCTCGTTGTACTGATTGTAGTAAAGAGACATTTTCCTTTGGCATTCTGAATGGAAGGAGCCATCAGCCCTCTCACTGGGAAGTCACATGTCCGACAGCACTGCCCGGAGCCAAGACATGCGGGATCTACATCATTTTGAGTAACTCCGCTATTCTTACTTGCAGACAGGCCCTGTTTCTCCCTGTCATGTACTCATTTTCCAGGCTGAAGAATAATGGCTGAAGCTCAGTGCAGCTCCACGTCCAAAATATAAAATTCACAGCCCATGTGTGTCCGGGGGGGGGGGGGGAAAGGTCTGTTAAAGGTTTGACAGTATCCAGCGGTTTAACGTTTAACAACAGTCAAGCTGACTGTGTCAGCGTCTGCGTGTATATATGATTGAGTGCGGCGCATTAGAGAATAGGGTGGTCAAAAGTATCGATGCTATCGAAAAGTATCAATACTAAAATTTTGAAACGGATACAATACTCATTTGCAACAGTTGTCGAGAAGTATCGATACAAAAAAATTTGAAACTGATACAAACACTCCTTTGCAACAGTTTCGATACCAGCAGTACTTTCTCTTAAGGAAAAATCATTGATGTTTCCCTCCCTGTCATTGGTGGGTCTCTGTTGCTTCAACAAGCTAAACGTGTTCTGATAGGCTGATGGCTAGTGCAGGGCTAATCTTCCGTCAGTGCAAACTTTGAATGAGTTTTATTCGGCCTAGATGATGGAGAAGTGTGCGTCTGTCCGTCCATCTGTCTAACTTTTATTTTTGATGTGTCGTCATCACGTGGTATGGAAAATGGTATCGAGTATCGATATTTTCCCGAGTATCGGTATCGAAGTAGAAATTCTAGTATGGTGACGTCCCTATTTAAAGAATGAGAGCTTTTTCATATCACGTTCGTGGAACCCTTAACTATCATCTGAATTACTCCAAAATCCCACGCTTTTATTGCCGTATTGCTGAATCATGACTTGAATTCACCGGCTTACCAACTTCCTCTGCCGGCGCGATGGCCGTCCTGCCCGTGACGTTGAGACACACGATGGCTGACATGCAGGTGACGTCTTTGCCGCCTCTCTGACAGTCCTTCACAAAGATGTTGACTTTGCTGGGCTCAAACCGGACCGTGGCGTAAATCCGGATGACACTGCGCGACCTGTGAAAACACACCCGAGTGTTAAAAGGTGAACCCAACAACCCATGACCCCTGACCCCAACGTCAGACTTATCTCAACATGTGCTTGAGCGAAGGGAGGCGGGAAGGGACCTGGAACTGTCTGGGGCTCAACCGGCCATTCAAAACAACAAGCGTGAATTTTGTAAATATAAACAGACACGTACGTGGTCTGAGCTTCGGTTTTTAGCCCGAATATTACGAAAGACCCCACTGATTCATAACAGGTCTAAAGTCATGTTATATAGCAGTCAGGCGCACTTAATGACAAGCAAGAGAACCGTAAAACGGACAGGTTTTTGTATTGAGTTTGGCGTCAGTGGGCGTAACCCATACGAGAGCGAGCCCCGTACTCCCAGCGTATGGGGGCGTACGCTGGGGGTTGAGTTACCGGAAGTAACTCCAGAGTAACCTTACAAATAGGTTACATTTATATAGATACAATGGCCCAGCACAGAGCCCGCCTGGGACTCTTGCAAATATAAGCACCATGGAAAGACTGTTGTTCATTCTGATAACAGCATCTTGTATTTACTAAATTAATGAATGAAATACTTTTATTTTATTTTATTGAACCTTTATTTAACCAGGTAAGTCATTAAGAACAAATTCTTACTTACAATGGCGACCTGACTCACCAGAGGAGCACAGCAGCACCAAGGGAGCCTACTGCCAAGTCCACTAAACCGTCCTCGTTCATGTCGATCTTGCCGTGGATGCTGCGCCCAAAGTACTGCAGGCCAGGAGCCAAGTCTGCTGCTGCTACCCTCTGAGAAAGAGACAGACCAGCAACACATGAAGCGTCAGAATGAACTCAACCACAGCTCATGATGTTATGATTAGAGTCATGATTAGACCTGTCATTTCTCCAACGATTTGATCTAAAAGTGTAAATCAAATAGTTCAGACAATAGTTTTGACACACATTGCAAACAAAAACTGGTACCATACTGGTACCGTAAATGCACACATTTACCAGGATATGTCCACATTTACAATTAGTACAGCAGCTTTCCTACATTTCTCTTAACATATACAGTATACTAAACATATAGCCTGTGCTATTCTCACCTCACCTACCACTACAACGTGCGCAGTATGCATCTGAGACTTTATACTGTTTTCAGAACAGAACTGAGCTTTTAAGTTTCTTCTCTTTACTGTGTTTTCTATAGGACTGATCAGCGTGACGTCACTTGCCACCCAGAAATGCGGAACCCCGCGGCAGGTAATTAGTATGAGTTGTGCCAAACAAACATTAATATCTCAAAAACTATACATCACATCGCTTATATTTTAACATTCTGAGTGAGAGCAGAATTAGCTCAAGAGTTTGATGTATAATATTATGCATGTCGTGTTAAAGTTGTGTGAACTGTCGCAGTTTTTAAAATGTAAACAGGGTCAGCCGGCTAGAGTCAGACACTCAAGCTCAGGCGCCGTTGCCATTTCCACCCAGTGATGCGGTTTGTTTAGCAAAATGCTGCTCGGCTGATCCCTCGTGTATTCTGAAGATGGAAGCCATCTGAGCTGGACATATTTTTGACCAGCTGTTTTTGCTGCGTGGTATGTTGATTTCCTCCCAAGGTTTTTGCATTGTCCATTTTTAGAATCCAAACAGTAAATACAAAGAGATAACACGGACATCTTGAACGTATTTCGGTCATCGTACCTGTTTGTATTTGCGTAGTATTCTGTTTTGCTGGCTGAAGAAGATGTAAATGGCTCCCTTGTGGTCATCCTCCAGCGGGGCGCCCACCACCAGGTCGTTGAAGCCGTCCCCGTTGAGGTCAGGCACAGGAGCGAGGGACGAGCCGAAGCGAGCGTTCTGCCCTCCGTTATGGATCTCCAGCACCCCCTCCAGGATGAAACGATTCTGAGGAGGTAGGGAAAACATGGTCACTCACTGCACAATCCTTCATCTTTTTGTTGTTGTTGTTTCGCTAAAGGGTGTTTTAGTCGTGTTCAATCATGCTTGTGTATCTATGAATCTTAAGATGGGGCAGATAGCCTCCCGGTCTTACTGGTTGACACTTGTGGCCTATTATAATGCATTGTAGGGATGGGACCAGTCCGATCCAATATCGGGTGCCGATATTGGCACTAATTCACGAATCGGATCAGATCGGAATCGGATTTTATTTTTTATTTATTTTTTCAATTCCAGCGCAGGCCGCACAGGGAGCGCTGGCCGTAATTTGCCCATAATAGTATCCTTCTTTGCCTTGTATATTTTCTTAATTTTATCTGCTTTTTGCAAGGTATATTTAAAAATAATAATCTTTAATTGCCCAAATCTTTGCCTATACTGTATATTCAAGAAAAATATTGGTATCGGCATAATATCGGTATCGGCAGATATCCAAATTCAGGTATCGGAATCGGATCGGAAGTGAAAAAATGTGGGTCGGTGCTCAAGGCCAAGCCGTCATGGGCAGCGGATGCCTACAACATCATAAACGGCATTCAAACAAGCCGAGACACTTAACCCACGCACGCATGATCAACACTGACATTTCCCTCAATGTGCGCATTGCATGCAGGGTTTTTACTGTCTCAGAACGGGCCTTTAGGGGGTGACTACACACGACAGTAAGCATGATTGGAGGAGACTGAACTTGATGGTAAATGGACTGGATTTATATAGCGCTTGTCTGATGACCGCTCAAAGCGCTTTACAGTACGTCTACATGCACCCATTCGGGGCTTAGATTTACACAGCGGCGGCCCGGGCGCAAGGCGCCAAGTGCTCGTCGGGAGCAGTTGTGCTACCAAGACTTCCTCTATGAAGGAAAAACGCTGGCATGCTGATCATAAAAATGTACACATAAACAAAAACAAGCTGCAGCACAGATCCTTCTCTGGAGACAGAAGCGTACTGTATGCCAAAGGGCCATTCTTCAAACTAGCCCATGTGATCAAAGAGAACGTGTTGATCCAAGAAACTCCTATTCCCCGTCCAGCGGGTAGAGCCATGGTCCAGCGTTCCACTCAACACACTGATCCGTTCCTCAGATCAACTGCCATCCATTTACAGTATTTAGACAATTCATAATGAGACCAAGCGGGACTGTTGTCTTACTCTCTTTCCCCTCCATCTGGCACACGCTGTTTGTTATATTTCGCTTACCTCAAAACCCATTTTAAAGTCAAATAATCATGTTGTATTTCTTTGTTTCTGTTTCTTTTCTTCTTTTTTTCAATTTTTTCATAAAAAAGTATTCAAACAAAAAATATATGAATTGGGTTATTTGAACTTAAAAAAATCTTGGTCAATAAGAGTGAAGAATTTTTGACCAAAGAACCAAAGAAAGCCATAGCGTTATTATTTCAGTCTCCGTTCTATTCTTAGCTAGTAGTGTTAAAGTCCGATGGAAAATATCCATGTCTTTGAAGGCATAGATCTGCGTCTACGCGACTGGAAAGACATTTGATGGAAAGCATTCAGGCCAAAATGGAGCCAAAATACTTGAGCCCATCAGCAGTCATGCATGTCATTGCTCCATTTGGCATCCCCAATATTCCTCATAATATCATTCATAGTTGGCAGACGAAACATGAGATCACCTGTTTTTTCAGTCGAATATATGGGAAGGGAGTTGATTTAGGAAAGTCTAGTTCTCAGCTACCTGGTGTGTGTGTGTGCGTGTGCATGTATATGTGTGTGTGTGTGTGTGTGTGCACGCACGCGCGTGTGTGTGACAAAGAGGGAGTTCAGGGGGGTCTTAATTTGAAACATATGGTTTTGGTTTGTGCAGAGACCATCACAGAGCAGAGCCATTCTGCAGTGGCCCAGGAGCACGTTGAAAAACTACCGCTATGTCGGCTGATAAAGTTTAGACACATTTGTTTCGATTTGGCCTTCGCTACAGTAGCAGATCCCCTTCTGTAAACCCTCAAAACCACCACCATAAAGAACAGGAGTCAGGTATATGTACTGATTAGCCCATTTCAGACGGGATGACGTTCGCGTCATTCTCCCTTTAAAGACGGGATGCCGTTCGCGTCAATATACCTTTGAAGACGGGATGACGTCTACGTCAATTTGTAGTTTAGCTGTAGTTTTTCGCCTATTTCCGGTCTCTAGGCAAATGAAATCATTCAGAAAACACACGTGGGGTCTCGCAATGCATTCTGGGATTGTTTTGGGGAGGAAAAGTTTTTTCTTTCTTCATTTTGAGCGGACCTGTAGAGCGATGGAGGAGGAAAATAATATTAGCGAAGGAAGCGATTTTGAAGACGCGGAATATTCCGAACATTCCACCGTTGATGAAGAGTTAAATGATGACCCAGTTACAGACCCAGATTGGCAGCCCTTGGACAGAGATCAGTGGGTCAGAACTATGTTTCAGGATGACGATGATGATGAGTCTGACGAAGATGACCAATTCGAAGGCTTCCATGGAAACTGGGTAACGGAGCAGCGCTATTACCGTCCTTTGCCGGTCAAAGCGTTCAAAAGGGTGCCCGGGGTGAAAAGCGGTGTTGGCTTACAAGCCGATTCCACACCTCTATTTTCTTTCGAGAAAATTTACACGGAGGAGATGTGGGACCGTCTTGTCACGGAGACGAACCGATATGCCGACCAGAGACGCACAATTCCTCCAGGCGGAAAAGCAGCCAAGTGGACGCCGGTAACAGTGAAAGAAATGAAAACATTCATTGGGCTGTGTCTCGCCATGGGGATAATGAAACTTCCCGTGCGAAGAGAGTACTGGCGGCTATCCAAAAACATCTTCAGAACCAACTTCGGCCAGAATATGTCCCGGGACCGATTTGACGCCATTTGGAGGTAGGCTAAGAACAATAATATTATCCTTGTTATTATAACCATTGCGTGATATAGATGCGCCCCATTGAATAGGATGCGCTATATAAATAATAGTAGTTTGATAGATAAAATGTAACATTAGTACCATTGTTATGGTGCCCTAAGGGAAATGAAATATATTGCAAATGTATTAGAAGTGTAGTGGGAGTATTGCCATTATAGCGAGCTTATACACTGGGGTAAGAAACCCCTGCTGGGCTCGGCTGCTACACCTATTGTGTGTGGGCAAACACCTAGTAGGCCTATTGTTATTCAATTGTCAGGAATGTGGAGAGAATGCGCTTCACTCTTTGCACCAAGACAGACACTGCACTTAGACAGACCCTGTAACCCTCAAGTGTAACTAACCTATATAATGATATAGCCTACAATTTTTCATTTCATCCAAGATGTGTCTACTTGTATATAATATACAATACAATATACAATATTGTATACAATATACAAGACATTATATTGTTTATAATATATTGTAATATGTGTCTAATTACCCCCCCTCCCCTACCCCCCCTCTTCCATCCTCCCCTCTCTCACCTCTTCAGATACCATCACCTCCAAGATAACAACGCACAAGGCGACCCAGCTGATAAGCTCTGGAAACTGCGCTGGTACCTGGACTTCCTGAACCAGCGCTTCCAGGACCTCTATGAGGTCAACGGCACAGTCAGCATTGACGAATCAATGATCAAGTTCAAAGGCAGGCTTGGATTCCGGCAATACCTGCCAATGAAGGTACTGCTGATTGATTGATCAAATTGTCTCACCTCTATTTTGCCTATGTAACCTGCATCTTTTGGTAATGTGTGAAATAAACATTCATTCATTCATTCATTCCAGCCAACCAAATGGGGCGTGAAGGTTTGGGTGATGGCGGAGAGCTCAACAGGCTACGTTCCGCACTTCAAAGTAAGGAAAAAAATCAGCACACCAAGAATATGCAAATATGTATTCTGTAATGTGTTGTTATTTGAGTGACCTTTCAAGCACCCAAGGCCCTTCCTCAGACTTGTGTTTCTTCTCGCAAACTCCCCAGGTGTACACAGGACGTGAAGCGGCGCCGCAGACGGGCCTGGCACAGCGCGTGGTGCTGGACCTCGCCAAGCCATACAATGGCACCTTCCTGTCCATTTATATGGACAACTTCTACACCAGTGTAGAACTCCTCCAGGAGATGAACGGCCTTTTCCTGTACGGCTGTGGCACCCTTCGGGCCAATAGGAAGGGGCTGCCGAAGGACCACAGGCTGACAAAGAGGGCTGCGCTGGGGAAGCACGAGTTCCGGGTGGCACAGCAGGATGACCTCACCTTCTGCGTGTGGCAAGACACAAAGACGGTGATGGTCTTGTCCAATCACCATGACCCCAGCGCAACAGGGACTGTAAGGCGGAGGAGAGATGAGACCCACCGGGCTGATGTGGTAGTGCCAGCTTGCCTGGCGGACTACCAGAGCCACATGAAAGGTTTGTTTTACAGATTTATGTTTTATAAACAAAAATTAAAATACTGTAAGCTTATATTCACTGAGGTCATTTGAGTGAAAATGTATGTATGTAAACAGAGTTTCATGTGTGTTCCAGGTGTGGATCTCCTCGACCAGATGATTGGATACTATGGTTTCGATCATCGGTCGAAGAAATGGTGGCGGCGTGTGTTCTTCTGGGGCCTGTCTGTGTCGTGCTACAACGCCTACGTTGCAGCCAGGTCTGTTGGAGGAAGGCACAAACACTACAAGGACTGGCTGGAGACCTTGCTGGAGGAGCTCATCACACCGGTGACAAGGAGGGCCCCTCCTGTGATCCCTCCTCCTTCTCCTCCTCCTCCTCTGTCCCCAGCTTCCAGACCAGCCTCTCCATTTGGCTCTCCTTCCACTCCAGAGAGCAGGGGAGCCTCCCCAGCACCAAGCACATCGAGCAGGGCAGCCTCCCCAGCACCCAGCACGTCAGGAGAAGCCACAGGTCCCCCAATGCACGACTTCGGGAAGGTGTTTGAGAAGCGGAAGCTCTGCAGGGAGTGCCAGTTGTTGCTGGACAAAAAAGATGTAGTAGGCAGTGGGCTAACTGTGTATGGCTGCATACAGTGTAACCTGCCTGTCCACATTGAGTGTTTTGGAAAACACTACAGACATTTTTTGTAAGTGTTTGCTAAACACTAGCTGACACTTTAGACACTTGCCCCTTTGATGGTAAATGGACTGCATTTTTTTTTATGGTTGCAAGGGGACACAAGGGGGCAGTGTGGAGCACATTTTTGATTTTATTTGAGTGGTTTGGAGTGATTTGTTGCTTGTTTTTTTCATACGTTTTTTAGTTTTTTAACATTTTTCTGTGTTTACAGCAATATTTGACAATGCTATTGAATTGTCATACCAATAAACACCTTTTACAAGGAAAGCCACATGTGTCAGCTCTCAAATGCCTTTTAAAGTGTGTTTTTATCTTCTACAGAGGCTGAGATATCACTATTTTAGTAGGCGTTGACATTTCTATGAAAAGTTCAGGATTTGGGGGTCTATTATCAAATCGGACTTAGGTTTTAGAGGCTATTTTTTAGGCGAAAATAGGCTGAAATGGGTTAGAGCCCAACCGATATTATTGGCCGATAACTGATAGGTATCGGCCGATATATGATATTGCCGATATTTTCTTATTTTGTATTTTTTAAGTTATAGACAGCATGTTGCGTATATTTGATCTTTTTCCTTAACTCAAGTTATATTTGATATTTGTTCTATTTGAGTTTTTCTATTTCTAGTTATTTATAATTATTAAAATCCCAGTGAAGTTGACCGTTTCATTACATTGATGTCATTTTGGACAATAAAGTTTATTGATAAGCTGTAAAAAATCCTGCCTACATGACATATCTCAAGTCATGTCAAGTCACATCTTTGTCAAGTGTTTGATATTTGAGGGATCATTGCAAAATAATTGTGCAATACAATGGGTATATATAATATAAGAATATCGGCCGATATATCGACATCGGAATTTATTTACTCCCTAATATCGGTATCGGCGTCGGCCTCAAGAATCCAGTATTGGTCGGGCTCTAGTACTGATGATATTATGTACCCCCCAGATTTTACTATGACGATAGTGCCAGATCTCTACCCCCACTCCACCAAAGATCAGCAAATGTACCAGTCGCATAAAGATCTGTACCAGTGTTCAACATGAAACACTCCAAAGACTTAACTTTACCACTATTCCTTCAGAAGTTGTAGCTGTCATAGACTGTGCTCCATAGTTGATTGCTCTATTGCTGACAAAAATGTGTTATTGTAAGTCACTTTGGATAAAAGCGTCTGCCAAATGACGTAATGTAATGTAATGTAAATAATCTTCCAGAACAATAACCCAGTGCATCGCACACCATCCATCCCAACATCAGGAGCGGCGGCAACATCAGATGTATTTATTTTCAACACTGTTTCCCTATTATTATTATCACGGCATTATGAAGTCTTACTGGACAATAGCGAGAGACACGTGTAACTGTTTAGCTTGGCCTGCCACCTGTGTTGCACTGTGCACTTTATTGGGCTACTGAATTATGTCACGCCAAGTGGCCCGGTGCCTGTTCTACGCAGTCAAAACAGTTGAAGAAATTCACAATAATCCCAGAGAGAAAAAAAGAGAGCAGGAATTTCCTTGGAATAAGAAAGCTCTCGCCTCCACGACTGGGTGGAAATGGGTCTCTGAAGGGAGGAATACCTTCCCGATGAGTTAATTTCTACACATCTAATGAAGTCTCCGCGCAATGCCATCGCTAAGGTTTCTCGTTTGATCCGAGCGACTTCAGGTGCCAAGTGTCTGGCTGCAGCGCGTCCATGAGCTAATTGTGGACCTGGAATGCGATCGAGTCTGGTTTTTGTGTGTGTGTGTGTGTGTGTGTGTGTGTGTGTGTGTGTGTGTGTGTGTGTGTGTGTGTGTCACAGTGTGCATGCGGGACACTTCTGCTCTGTGTAAGAAATCACTGGGAACGTCTGGAGTTCTGCAGCGAGGTTGGAGTGTTTGAACAGGTGTTGACCCAATTCATTGTATGAGCGGGTGGCCCGGCCAAAAGTGTACGCCGGTGTTATTCTGTAGCTTCGCAGTCATACTGTGTGTGTGTCTGTGTGTCTGTGTGTGTGTGCGTGCGTCTGTGTGTGTGTGTGTGTGCGCGAGCGCGTGTGCGTGTGCGCTTGTTTACTTCACAGCAGTGTTGTAGTACTCACTGGACTCATTTTCAGGACTTGTGACTTGAATTAGACTTCAGCATTGATGCATTCTGACACGGAAGTTGGAGACGAGGACTTGGACTTGTTACTTGATGTTAATTTCTGTTTTTTTTTTTGTAAGGCCCTAATAATTTGGCATAGGATATCATATGATAGCTATATTAATAATGTGACATTATTCAATTTTGTGCCAGGGCAGGCGCGTGTGTTCCACCTACATGTGGATTCACGCTCATGTTCAGTAACTCCAGACTCATACTCAGGTAATGGGGACTTGGCTCAGACTCGATTCAGACTCTTCTTTGGTGACTTGGACTGGAACACTGGGGACTCGAGTGGAAACTAGACTCTGACTGGAGATATACAGTAGAGCAGGGATACTCAACTTGCTTTGCCCGGGGGCCACTTTCGTGAAATGGTAGGGGGCCAGGGGCCAGTTAATAAACAAACAATATACATTTTTCTGTAGCGGATTGTAGGTTTTTGGGGTGTCAGCCGGAGTTTAGGCTGACAGTGTTGTGCACACTGGATAGATAGTTAGGTTAAGTTAGTTAGGTTTAAGTACATGCATAAGTGCCTGGGTAGTGAGCAGGCGGCGGTATTTGACAATTTAGCAACTAAATCATAGATTATTGAAAGATATTCCATATTCCAGACTGAAATGCTAGAACAGAAGAATATTGGCCAGAATGACATGAACATTTGGACACTTATTCAGCGGGTATCTTGCATGTTGCGTTCAGGTGCACTGTAATTTTTTTGTTTTTTGTTTTTTTGCAATTCCATTGTGGGCCACAAGTTGAGTATCACTGCAGTAGAGACTCCACTATGACACTGCTTCACCACATGCCTTTGTATACAGTACAGTATGTTTGTGTTTTTGTTGTCGTCGTCGTTGTTTGTAGAGTGCACCCACCAGCTCTGTCACTCTGTAGATGTAGACCTTGCCCTTCTCCAGGCCTCCACTGAAGAACATGGGCGCTGCCACCAAAAGATTATCAGTGACGCCATCTCCATCTATGTCCAGTGGTGCGATCTCACTGCCGTAGTAGGAGCCAATCTGTGAGACACATAGACACACATCTCAGAGCTTCATCGTGGCACCAGCCCTCATTGTTCTTCTATTCTTCTACTTAGTATAGAGGCGATTACATTTTTTTTGCTGACTATATAAGTTCCCTACTGGTTTCAATTAGCGAATATAAATCCCGGGGACGAATGTCACTTAACTACCGACTACATAGTGAAATGCTTGAGGTTGTTCCTCACTGCTTGCTGAAGCACGAGTTGTTTGTGTTTGATGACTTGCTGATGATGTGGAGCGGCTTTGAACTTTACTCTGAGATGGGAAGCAAACGGGGCCTGCGTTATGTCAGGTGGGGGGGGGGGGGGGGGGGGTGTGGGAGGAGTCCAGGGGCACGTGGGAGGAGTCCAGACACTTTTGTAGATAATAAGTGTCTGCGAGCTCCACCGAGAACGACTGGATCAGTCACCGGATGGAATGTCGGTAATTGTATTTCAGATTGGAAACATCTGACCATAAAAGAGCTCGTCTCGCATGGGTTTCGCTGCTGGACCACGAAAGTCCCAAGTCTTTCTTGGAAAAACCATCTGTTGTTCTGGGTGAGCTGTTGCTGACAAGGTACATTGTAAGTTTCTGCAGGATCACTAGTCTGGCAGCCTGTGAAGTGTTGCCAGTTACTGTATTGAGTCTACTATAGAGAGGCCAAAGTGGAACGTCACTTCCTGCTTCAGCACTGTACCAGAGATTTTCATCCGCCATTTATTTTCCCATAGACATTTCATAAAATGCTTATAAAAATTGTTGTACTTCGTCGAAACCCGAACGGTTCAGCTAACGCTATAATCGGGAGAGACCATAGAACATTTCACTCGGACCAAAACTTTAAAAAACAACATTGGAAAAATATTTTCTTTAAACCCGCATTTTTTTTTTTACGTTTTGGTCCCAGTAAAATGTTATGCAATCTCTCCTGTTTCTAAATATATCTGTACCGTTTGGTTTGAACCAGTAAAACTATTTTTATAAGCATTTTACGAAATGTGTATGGGAAAATAAATTGCGGATGAAAATCTCTGGTACAAGTTAGGGCTGTCACTTTTTCCCAAAATAAAGTTCGAATGAACTTTAATTGCCCGAAATTCGTTCGAATATATTCAAAGTTTTTTGGTTAATTAATTATTATTATTATTATTTTTTTTAGTCCAGGCCACCGGGCATCAGCCCGACGTGTTAGCTTGGATGCTCACAGTCACAACACTGCCTCACAAACTTGGCTGCATCCAACTCGAGACAACTTTTCAGACCCTGGAGACAATCTTTCTAACGCAACAAATCTGGAGACTTTTTCTGACATGGGATTAACATTACCAGCAAGCAGCAGTTGGTTAATTTTGGTTCATAAAAAATAAAAAAATAATAATAAAAAATTAATAATAAAAAAAAAAAAAATGGAACAGTCAATTTACATATCGAACACGAACCCCTCCCCCACATTCGAAGTTGCATTCGAATTTCGAATGAAAAGTGACAGCCCTAGTACAAGTGCTGAAGCAGGAAGTAGGCGGTCACTTTGCCTCTCTAATAGGGCTAATAATAACACAGACCTATATCTCCTTTGAAAAGATGCTGATTGTTAGATTGTGAGATGAAACCCTCAGGTGGTATCAATGTGTCACAGAAGAAGAAAAAAGGAAAATCAAGTGAGATGTCACAGAAAAATCAACGACAGAAATGGTACATATTTTTGAATGCGTCACGATCAGTGCGTAGGATTGTGTTGGACGCTACCTGCTGGCCTTTGAGGGCGTGCAGGATGGTGAGGTTACCTGCTGGCCTTTGAGGGCGTGCAGGATGGTGAGGTTGCCAGTGTTCTTCAGAGTGAAGATGATCACCTTGCCGGTGTGGTTGAAGCGAGGAGCTCCAGCTACGAGCAGACGGCCATTTCTGGCTGACACCACAGAAGTCACCGTGTAACCTGATGATATAATAAACACATGTCAAGTCTACCTCCACTCACAGACAACAATTCTCTCAAGTAAGCAGAAACTAAGATATTCTATTAAAAAAAAAAAAAAAAAAAATCTAGCCACAGATTTAGCTACTACATTAACAAACTTCAGCTTTAGCTAATCGCTCCTGTTGCCATTTTAGTGTCAGAATATTCTGAAGATTATGTGGCTTCAGAGAACGGGCCGAATATTTACTTTAATGAATATGGGGTGAAGGGATCTGTCATAATCTGAGATCACGTTGACTTTTCCCATTGACTCCAATAGACTCAGACCGGCCGAAAACCTCCAAAGTGGGCGTGTCCGTGGAAAGCCATGGGCAAAACGCGCGTGACAAAATGACAGGAAGTGAGTTGAAGTTGGGCCGTCTTGCTTGAAATCACATCGTCTTTGGCAAAACTCGAGGCTGCAAATCGGGAGTCCAGAGACCAATGGGTGACGTCACGCTAGCTACGTCCATATCTTTATACCGTCTATGGTTACACTTTGCAGTTTCTCTTCTCGACCGATTATTGAATGTTTGAGAGGAATGTCAACTTGTTTCCACAGAGTGTGTGGTGATGGTGAACCCCAGTCTTTCAACTCTGCACAGCATCATTATCAACGGGCCAAATATATGCATTCTAGTGGTGTGTCACCTGCATGTGTGTTCTAACGCAGAGGTTCTCAAAGGTTTTTCAGCCAAGGACCCCTTACAAGATAGAAAATATACCGGGGACCCCCTCATTCTGATTTGTGATTTTAAGCTTAATTGTTTCCACGGTAACGTGCTTGACTTCTAAATTGATAGGTTTGTTAGATTAGAATGTAATCCATCAACCATTTTAGATTTAAAGCATCAAATATTTTCGTTGAACTATGAAGCTTTTGACCCCAAAAAAATAAAAAATTTATTTTCCTGAAAACGTTTTGCGGACCCCCTGGCAAAGTGCCACGGACCCCTGGGGGTCCCCGGACCCCCATTTAAGAACCACTGTAATCTAACGGACATTAACGGCACTGTTTGGTGTGTAGCCTAGAGGTCCGATGTCATTCATAGCGATGGAACTGAATGACTGCGATTCTAAAATAACTCGAAATGAACTGCATTCAGCCATGCGCACACTCCACTTTCCTCTTTCTCACTATTCTCATATGTCTTTCTTTGCCTGCTACGGCACTTCCATTGAAATTTCTCCCAGTATCCTTTTCCACGTTCATCTCTCATCTTTATACCACTCTCTGTTCCCATCTCTCTCTCTCTCTCTCTCTCTCTGCCTCCCTCTCTCCAACCATGTCCAGAATGATGCTTCCACCTTGTATTCCTATTGAGTGTAGCATGGCCTCCACTGGCAGCCCGGCGGGTATAGGCAGAGGGACAAGCCGCTGATGGCGAAAGCAGAAGTGTGTGTGTGGAAGTGGGGTGAGATGGAGTTGGATGTGTGGTGGGAAGCCAGTGGAGCGATGGAGCACTTTACAGAGATGGGTTGCAGCTAGGACTGTCAGTGCTAAACCACAAGTCTTCCACCAGGCCCTGCCACCACACATGGCTCGGCTCGGCCAGAGAAAGAGGGTGCAAGCAGAGATGAAAGGTTGAGATTGTAACTAAGCGCTGGAAAAGGGTGTTCAAGCACATCCTTCATTACTAAAATAACAAAATTATTATTTATACTTTCCCTCACTATTTTTCCTCCTCCTGCGTCTTTCACTCCATCAACAGACAAATGATTTCTGCGCCTCAGGGCAGTGTTGTAGTACTCGAGTCCAGATTTTATTTATTTTTTAATATTTTCCCCCCGATTTTTTGATCCCATTTTTATCCCCCATTAGTGCTAATTTTAATGTATTTATCCTGGTTGCTGCTCCACCCTCTGCCGATCTGGGGAGAGCCGAAAACTGGCTCCATGCTTCCTCCGAGACATGGGCAGTTAGCCAGCCGCTTCTTTTCACCTGACGGGAAGCTTCACCGGTAGGACATAGCATGTGGGAGGATCACGCTATACCAACCAGTTCCCCTCCCTCCGAACAGGCGCCCCTAACGACCAGAGGAGGCGCCACTTCAGCAACCAGGATATTGCATGTTTTGGTGAAGGGGTTCCTATATGAAGGAAACCCCAGGGGGCACGGGGAGAACATGCAAACTCCACACAGAAGGGCCCTTTTGACGACCCCACCCGGGCGGTGGGCAATTGAGGACATGCGGACGGGCACGCATTCCTTCAGCGTTCACAGCGTCCCAGGTGGGAATCGAACCCAGGACCTTCGAGCTGTGAGGCGACAGAGCTTACCACTGCACCACCGTACCCCCTGAGTCCAGAATTCTGACTCGAGTCCTGGACTCATTTTCAGGACTTGGGACTCGACTTGGACTTTGAGCACTGATGACTCAGACTCAGACTTGGACTCGAGCATTCATGCATTCAGACTCTGAAGTTGGAGACGAGGACTCAGGTTTTTTTTGTCGTTTTTTGTAATAGGCCCTAATAATTTAGCATAAGATATTGATAGCTATATTAATACCGTGACATTATTCAATTTAGCGCAAGGGCGGACACGTGTGTTCCACCTACTGTACAGTACATGTGGATTCACACTCATGTTCAGTAACTCTGGACTTGGACTCAGACTCAGGTAATGGGGGACTTGTACTTGGACTTGAACACTGACTCGAGAGACTCTTATGCTGCATTCGTTTATGGTAGGAGCTGACCAGTGGCAAGTGGCGAACGTGTCATCTCCGACCTACGTGCGTTTGAGCATCAGGCTTCAAGTCACAAAACCATGGATGCTAATAGCCTAAGCTAACAGCTAATAACAACATTGACGTTTAGTTGTATGGGTTTAACCAACTATTGTATTGGTATGCTGATTGGTCTGAAGGCTTGCTATTGTTGAAAAGAAAAAGAAAAAGTGTCAAAAATATGTTTTAAATTCTTACAATCGTGGGCGCCATGTTGAAATGACGCAGTGGTGTAGCCTAGTTTATTGTCGTGGGTATACTGTAAATTTCAGCTTGGAGTGAGGCGTTTCCAGGAGATCCCCATCATTGATGAATTGTTATTATTTCCTTATATATTCATTATTATTTCATTTACAAGAAGTTAACACAATTACATAATCATTAATTTCATTCACAAGACGTTAGGACAATTCAAGAATTTAGTTTTGATCAAAGTTTCGCTGTTATCTCTCTACCCACAATACAAAGAGTCATGGAACTCTGGACAAAATCATCTTCACCTGCACTTATCTACCCGGTATTTGCTAGACAAACTCTCTGAAGTGAAAGTTCTGTCACAAAATTATATTGTTGCCTATCTTTGCACATTTTTAAGTGGGTATACTCGCATCCTGTATACCTGCGTATCACATAGACTACATCACTCAAATGACGTCAAATGACGTGCTGGGAGCAACTGGGGGTTGAGAAATCATACCCAGGTTTGCCGGTAGGAACTCCCCAGTTAACGTGGCGTTTTATTTGATTTTTGCTAGTAGCAACTGGCAATTTGCCACCTGCCAGTTATAAAAGAATGGCTGCATTCCTCACCCAGGTAGGCACCGTGGTTCTTGAGCTCCTCGGGGAACTCCTGTGTGTAGGAGGACTTGGGAGGGACCACCTTCCCCTGGCGGGTCTCCTTCAGCACCGCCCCGTTCCAGTCGTAGGCCCCCACAGCACCCACCAGAATGCCATCCTGTAGGGCGAGGTGCAGTGTGTATGGTAACAATTTATCTCGGTCTGTTAGTCGAGTTTGGTGTGGTTGTTCTGCCTGTGCTGCATATGCCAGGAGTACACTGCACATAATACACTCATCATGCTGATGGAATCTAGTAACATAGCAACATGTGACCACCACCACTCTGGAGCACAATCTGTGTAGCCTATGTTTGTTGGCTCACTTCGATGTCAGGCAGGTAACGCTCGAACTCAGGGGTTTTCAAAGTCTGAGACTGTGGGCCTACCCTGAATTCCTGAATGCCTATGGGACCATGATTACTGTATGTTATTTGATCCTAGATACTCAATAATTGAGTCAAGATAGCCTGATATTGCTATTTGACATAATTCAGACTACACCAAAAACATTAAAAAGGGTCTGTCTGAAGGCATTTATTTGTTTCCGACTCTGGGAAAGTGGGGAAAATATTCACCAAAAATACTGTATCTCTGAACTATCTTTTTAACCAAATCACACAGATTTCGGCTATTTTGATAACTAAATGTAATAACTAAATGTAATATTTTTTCCCCACTTCTACTGTATTCACTGAGCCTCCCCTGAAACTGTTTGCAGCCCTCACTTTGAAAACCTCTGCTCTAACTCAAAGCCAAATCTTGGTGATGATGATGATGAAGATGATGATTGATAATAATAACTACAGAGGTCACTGGGTTTTTAGATGGCTCAAAACAGATGGGCTAAACATCTACTGATGCAGATCCTCCTGTCTCTGTCCTTGGTGCAGCAAACCAAACATGTGTATTTAGAATTGGATGGCCCAGCTCACCCTCTGCCAACACCAGCTTTAAAAGCAGTAAATGAGTCAGAACCCAAGTCTGCCTGCCTACCCACATTCAATACATTTTCCTTCTCCCTCCTGTCAAAATGGATTTAAAAACTACTGGCTGAGTTAAGTGCACAATCAATTAAGCAGCTGTATTTCATCGCCAGTTGTGAAAGACACATCAGAATCAGAACACACATTTGGACAATTACAGGCAATAATATGCAAGCAAGCTGGAGGTTCCAAGTACATTATCAATCTAGTGTTAAATCACTGTCACTGTTAAGAAAACGTGATTAGTATGTATTTCTAAACCATTATTCAAGAAAGGAAAGGCACTGGCAAGTGCGATTATCCACAGACATGAGGAGAATAGAGAGGAGGGGGTTCCTCGCTTCCGTGGTTGACATTTGTTCACCATACTTTGAATCTATGACACTGTAATGATAGGCTTCTACATCTTAATGAACTCGGTGTTTTTTGCCATTATATGCCGACAACACATTTTCCAGTGTTAGCATATTGGACCACTTTCCGATTCCTTCCCGAGAGACGGAATGGTGTGCTCACCGAGCTTTGCACCGTCTACGTCACTCTCCGACAGCGATGTTAGCTTATGTGGTTATCTGTTTTGGTCAGAACGGTCTCCATGGCAAATGAATTAAACCCCAAAACAACACGGAGTCATAAAACCAGTGACCTTCCTCTATTCCCTTTGCATGTAGGGACATCCTATCCCAGCCATGTGTCTTTTGCTTGGATGGCTGTCAAGCCAGTTGTGGTAGAACGGCTCCCATGCTCGCCAGTTGGTTATCAGAGAGGGGGCATAGCCGCTGGTCCAAGTAACATGAATAAGCAGACAGAAATGTATGCAGGATACAGCACATACTGTAGCCATTTAACATACAAGTACTTAGGGGTGTCAAAAATAATCGATTATAAGATGCGTCGCGATGCGGACGTGCACGATTCTGCATCGATTCACAAATGTCAAAAATCGAATCAAATATAATGGAAGTACATGCATTTGTTTATTTTCGTTATGGATCATAATACAATGCAATTCCGAATGCACTTTTATTTGAAAAGCAGCCACACAGTGAGAAAAAAGAAAGTGAGAAAAAATAAATCATGTATTGCGGGAAAAAAGTGATGCATCGATTTAATGTAAGATGCATCGAGATGCATCGATAATCATTTTATGATCGAATCGTAGCCCTCTGAATCGTAATCGAATCGTGAGGCCAGTGAAGATTCACAGCCCTACAAGTAATACATATTCTGCATCATGGTAAACGCAGAGGAATCAACTGCAACTATGCTATAGGGGCAGTGCAATTTGACTAAAACCGAGCGCTCCGTTTCTTTCCGACCACAGGTTATTTTTCAGCGTTATTGTTTAGATGCAGAAATCTAAACAAAAGGCAGATCGAGAGATTGCTAGGACGCATGCGATGTCTGGATATGCATGATGACATAAGCAAGTCGTCCAAGTCGGCACATTATCGCGTTCAACAAAACCATCTGTGCCTTCGGGGGCTGTTTTTCTCCTTTTTAAAGCCCCAGCATTCTTTCCAATAAGTGTTCTCCTACTCTCAACACTCAGGTTTGCCGCTGTGGAGAGCAAGTGCTATCCCTGGAATCCAGCCTTGTGGAGAGAGAGAGAGAATATTTCCAGCCATTCCTGCCACCCAGCTGCAGCTTCTGCTATTTATTTATTTATTTCCGTCATAAACGGGGGATATTATTTATTGCTCCCTGGACAAGTTGTGCCGTGGAGGGGAACTGGAAAATCAAAGCTGTTGCATCGGTAAATGTCAACCTGGGATTTAGAACGGAGACATCGACCCCAAAAAAAAACGAGAAAAGAAATGGAAAGCATTGAATCGGTATGAATAGCAGCTACAGTGTGGAGACTGTTGCCTTATCTACCCTCCTCCTCCTCCAGCTGCATCAGCCTCAAAGCCAGCACACCTGCGGCTATCTGCTCTACTCCGGTACAATCAAGAAACCTCTCGAAAACAAACGGGGTGGAAAAGCAAGCAACCCCTTTCTCCAGCCTGGCTGTCTCAACACTCTCGCTTGTATGTCTCCCCGGGGAATGAACGGTATCTTATATCCCGTGGCTCGATGAGTGAAGTGGAAAACGTCTGCCGTCTCCTCTTGTCAGGGGCTCCTAAATCAGGATGACCTAAGCCTCTGAGGGCCACACAGCAGACATCTCAGCGGGGAGTGGACTGGAGAGTGATAAATGGCAGGTTGATGGGAGGAGGAGTCATGAGGATGTGCCAGGAATGGAGGAGACAAAGTTGTTCTCCACGTTGACAGATGACATTAGAAGAACTCGGTTAGCAGAAGTCTCACCTCCACGTTGTGTGAAGAGAAGCCAGCCTGGGACATCTGGAGGCCAAACGCTGTGCCGTTCTTACTGGTTCCTGGGGAAAACAAGTTTTTTTTTTTCTTCTTTTAGAGGTCTGAACCTTTGCAGCAGCACCACATAAACTCTCCACCACAATCATGATCTAACTAGGCTGGTGGCGTAGGAGTCGCAAGAAGCATCGAAAGGCCCATTACCGCTGTCATGTGAAAACCTTGCATATTCAACATGTCACGAACTAAGAGAACAACAGCTTTTGGTTTTTAGTTTTAACCACCAGGCATGTTTGAGTTGATCCAATGGGGACCCATAAACGAGCCGTGTAATCCTCCAATTTAAGTTCAAGCATGAACATCGGTGAAGTGGAGTTAGGAGGTTTTCACATGAAAGCAGCATTGCTGTGTTGATTATGTGCTTGTTAGGTTACTGAATGTTAATTCATTGTAAAAAAAACAACAACCTTCTAAACTGAAGATGCGTTCTCCAAGTGCATCCACGATGTCCTTCAAAGCGGACTCGTCCGTTACGTTGAAGAAGTGCTTGTCGTCCGGGTCGCTGGCGATGTACTTGATTTCGCTGAGGAAGGCCTCGGGGTTGATTCCTCTACGGTTGTAGTAGCCAAGGACCTATGAAGACCAGGTTTGAGAACATTGAGTTTTAGAACATTTTAATACGGCGGTTGCCATTTTATACACCAATGTCAATGCTGTCACCCATTTCCAATGGGTTTGCAACCAAATTACCTCAGAGACGTTTGCTCAGATGCCCGTGCCCAACTAAGCCACTGGATGGTATTAAGCCATACCAATAGTGGTACCAACCAACCAAAGAACCATGTGGTCGATCTGTAGAAGATCATTTACACCTTTAACTGCACTTCTCCTAGGCTTAGAGTTAAGAGCTCTCCAAGGGCTCTGAGCAGTTTGGCCGTGTACTCCACTTGGCTCGACAGAAGCCTGCTATATAGCTGAACTCCATGAGGTCACCTCTTTAATGTTTATAGTGTTTTAATACCGTACTCGAAATTTATTAGCCATCAGAAAACGAAAGTCGAAAGCCATATAGCGGTTGAGAGCCTCATAACCAGGTGAAGAATCTAGTCAAGCGGACTCACGGCAATGGCGTAGCGGGTGATGCCGTCCTTCTCGCTGTCCTCGATGGCCTGCTTCAGATCAGGACTGTCGTGCGACTCTCCGTCTGTGATCACGATCATCACCTTCTTGGCGCCCCGACGACCTCCTTGTTTGAAAGCCTCTGAGCTGTGGCGACACAGGTTTCATACGTTCATGAGAGCAGACGCGATACAGTGGAGGAGTGCTGCTGATGTGTTCATGAGAGCAGATGATAGAGTGGAGGAGTGCTGCTGATGTGTTCATGTAGTGGCTGCAGGAACTCTACCGTGCCACGTTGATGCCCAGAGCCGTGTTGGTCTCCTCTCCGCCACGCTGGTTAATGCTACGCGCTCTCTTCACTACTTCCTCTACCGACTTGTAGTCGCTGAGCTGGAACTCGTGGACCACCTTCTCGCCATACTGGACCACTCCAACCTGATGAATAAAACACACAAACGACGTACAATCTATGACAGAGAGTAGAGACACAGCTAAACATCTGTCTTCTGTTAAAAAAATTATGTTATAATAGCCTCAGCAGAGTGGCCTGCAAAAAAAAAAGCACTTTGACAAGCACAGTAAATTATAGGCTGTGGCACAATAAACGTATATTATATAATGGGGGACTATTGAATAAATGTACTCCAGTATTCATTAGGGGGGTAACCATTCACAAAATTCACGGTTCGGTTCGGTTCGATACAACATGGTGTCATGGTTCGGTACGTTTTCGATACAGCAAAAAAGTAGAATTGCCAGATTTAATTAGTTTTCCCATTTATTATTTATTTTATTATTTGCACAGTCTAGTTTAAACTTGTATTTCAATTGACCACAATGTTTTTTTAACTCCTTTCATCCTTTCCGTCTCAGTTTTAGTTGACTATGATATCAGAAGACTTGCACTGTTCAGCAGTGAAAGATTTGTTCGGTTTGCGATGGTTCTAACAGTATTCATAGTTATCCAGCAAGTTACATTACCAATGCATCTTATCTGCTTTTAGTCCTTCCTTACACACCTGTATTTGACCTGGTCCGATGTAGAACTTCTGAAGAATGTTGATGAGGAAAGCCTGCACCTCATACCAAGGGTAGATGGAGTTCGAGCCATCCAGGACAATCACTATATCCATATAGGTCTCACACCCTGAAAAACAATTAGAGTGGAAAACGAATCATGACAGCGCACAGTTATCCATGCGAAGAACCCACAGTCAGAAATGAGGGAAGAAACCCCAGCTATGTCTGGGAAGTACAATCCATGAACCTCTGTCAATCGGGAAAGCTACTGTAACTGAGGCTTACTCTGAAAGGCAGGAGCTATGGTTCTGGAGAACTTGAAGCTTGCATTGACTCTGGAGCAGATGCCAGTGCTGTAGTAAGAGCTGCCACACTCGTAGGACCACAGTGGGCCACAGGCCTGCAACATAAATGAAAGCACTTACAGTATAGCAGAAACAGTATATTACCCTACTGCACATGATTCAAACAGTTCGCCTTTTTTATGTTTGAGTTTACGTATTTTCCTTTTGATGAAGTCTATTAGACTGTTATGTTTACTGTTTTTTTTCACTTTATGTATTGTTTTAACTGTTTGAAATAAATCGTTTCAATCAATCAATCAATCAATTGTGGATTCCACAAAATGAGGTTCATGGGAGAAGGTCTGTAGGTAGAGCTGCAGTATGAGAAGCGTGTAGTCAAATAATAATGGTGGTTTCCTTATTCTTTCATCTTTTTTTGGACCATTGCTCTTTTTATTACTCACAAAGTTCTGCTGAAACGGACGACCTCTCCAATATGTAATGTTTGAAGAACATCATTCCAACGAGTTTTGAAAACAGGTCTCACCACAAAGCTGTTGTCTTTGGGGTTAGATGTGAGCGTCATTCCCAGCCTCATCTTGTCCTTTCGCTCTGAGACGTTGGTCAGAGATATCCTTCCTTGAGGAAAAATGTATCTCAGTGAAACGATACCGGTTGCTCTCTCCCATACCAATAACACGCTCTCTCCTTTTTGGAGACCAAACTGAGCGAGAACTTCCACCATCTGGGACCTCGGTTTGTTATTGCCGTCTAGCCAGCCAAAGCAGTGTCTACATCCGTTGGATCTAAAAGTTTTTACTTGACAAATCTCCGTGTGCCTATCTAACCGACACCACACACACATGTGGCCCGTACGGTGGAATGCGGTGAGGTGTGTGGTATAACGCACATGTGGAAATGTACATAAACCATTAAGGCCAATTGTAAAAATGTGGAATGAGTGGTATGGTATGCACATTTCTGCTTCGCACATGCCACCATGACACTTATTAAGAAGACACGTGCATAAAAAAAACGTGCAGACATGAAAAATATGAAAATAAATATAGGCAGAAGATATTGTGTGGTGTTTTGCGATACCATACCTAGGTTGAGCTTGGAGCAACCGTTGCCATTGATTCGTTTGCTCAGCGAACATTTATAAACATCGCCCGTCTGGTACGGGCCATTCATTTCATATGGGGCTCCCACCAATAACCTGTAAAACACAACATAAACAAAAGAAATCTGAATAGACACGAATTGCTATGAACACTTAAAGAAATGAGAGAAACTTGTAAGATCCGTTCTTAGTCTTGTTTCTTAGTGTGGTGTGTCCAACGGCCAGAGGAAATATGGCATTAGTGACCCTGAGCTTAATATACATACACACACTGACCCATAAACACAGGGGCTAATAACAGAGTGACCTAGGCAGGTTTTTTTTAAACCTTTATTTATTGAAGGAAGTCAACTGGGCATGCCCGCTCATTTCCAGCAACACCTTGCTTCACATTCATATGGTTCCAAATATTCACAGCTGGTAGCTGCCAAGTTTACCTAGCAACAAGCAGCCTTCCACTGCAGCAGCTGGTAGCTGCCAAGTTTACCTAGCAACAAGCAGCCTTCCACTGCAGCAGCTGGTAGCTGCCAAGTTTACCTAGCAACAAGCAGCCTTCCTCTGCAGCAGCTGGTAGCTGCCAAGTTTACCTAGCAACAAGCAGCCTTCCACTGCAGCAGCTGGTAGCTGCCAAGTTTACCTAGCAACAAGCAGCCTTCCACTGCAGCAGCTGGTAGCTGCCAAGTTCACCTAGCAACAAGCAGCCTTCCACTGCAGCAGCTGGTAGCTGCCAAGTTTACCTAGCAACAAGCAGCCTTCCACTGCAGCAGCTGGTAGCTGCCAAGTTTACCTAGCAACAAGCAGCCTTCCACTGCAGCAGCTGGTAGCTGCCAAGTTTACCTAGCAACAAGCAGCCTTCCACTGCAGCAACTGGTAGCTGCCAAGTTTACCTAGCAACAAGCAGCCTTCCACTGCAGCAGCTGGTAGCTGCCAAGTTTACCTAGCAACAAGCAGCCTTCCACTGCAGCAGCTGGTAGCTGCCAAGTTTACCTAGCAACAAGCAGCCTTCCACTGCAGCAGCTGGTAGCTGCCAAGTTTACCTAGCAACAAGCAGCCTTCCACTGCAGCAGCTGGTAGCTGCCAAGTTTACCTAGCAACAAGCAGCCTTCCACTGCAGCAGCTGGTAGCTGCCAAGTTTACCTAGGAACAAGCAGCCTTCCACTGCAGCAGCTGGTAGCTGCCAAGTTTACCTAGCAACAAGCAGCCTTCCACTGCAGCAGCTGGTAGCTGCCAAGTTTACCTAGCAACAAGCAGCCTTCCACTGCAGCAGCTGGTAGCTGCCAAGTTTACCTAGCAACAAGCAGCCTTCCACTGCAGCAGCTGGTAGCTGCCAAGTTTACCTAGCAACAAGCAACCTTCCACTGCAGCAGCTGGTAGCTGCCAAGTTTACCTAGCAACAAGCAGCCTTCCTCTGCAGCAGCTGGTAGCTGCCAAGTTTACCTAGCAACAAGCAGCCTTCCTCTGCAGCAGCTGGTAGCTGCCAAGTTTACCTAGCAACAAGCAGCCTTCCTCTGCAGCAGCTGGTAGCTGCCAAGTTTACCTAGCAACAAGCAGCCTTCCACTGCAGCAGCTGCCTGGGGGGGGGGGGGGTACAGTAAGTAAGCTACAGTAAAGGGGAGCGCCACAGTAGTTGTTGAGGGACGGGAGAGTTATTAGTTATTCATCCACATAGAGAGGCAAAGTGAACGTCACTTCCTGCTTCAGCACTGTACCAGAGATTATCTTCCGCAATTTGTCTTCCCATAGACATTTCATGAAATGCTTATAAAAATAGTTTTACTTACGGTAGTCAAACCAAACGCTTCAGCTATAGCCTATTTAGAATCGGGAGAGACCATAGAACACTTCGCTCGGACCAAAACTTCGAAAAAATATCTTCTTTAAACCCGTATTTTTTTCACGTTTTGGTCCGAGTGAAATGTTAAGCGATCTCCTGTTTCTAAATATATCTGAACGGCTTGTGCGTCAGATGTTGATGCGCACGGTACCTTTGTGCGTCAGTATGAGGCGCACACGGACGCATCGTTAAACACGCTGCACCTGGTTGGGGTGAGGCAAAGGTCAAGTGACACCTTGGGGTTGGGGCACGGGGGGGGGGGGGGGGTGAGGGGGGTTGGGTTTAGACAGCCACTTGGTTGGGGTTACGGTTTGGATATGGTGGTGGGGGGGGGGAAGGGGCTCCAGTGGAAGGGTTAGGGTTAGGGTCTTCAACCCCCCCCCCCCCCCCCCCCAGGAACCAGCTCCAGCCTCCAAACAGGTGCGTCCATTTGCGTCTCATACTGACACACACGGGTACTGTGCGCGTCAACATCCGACACACAAGGTGGCGGTATTATGAAACACACACGGAGGACAAAGTGACGAGCAAAGATCTACCTGGTCAGCAGCAGCCCCCATCAGCACACATACTAGATCTGAGTGAAAGATCTACCTGGTCAGCAGCAGCCCCTATCAGCACACATACTAGATCTGAGTGAAAGGATATTTAAGGAATTGACGTGACCATTTCATTTCCCACATGGAGGCTATGAAATTAATCGAATTACATCAGGGAAAATTCTGTGGTGGTGGACCGCTATGGGGTCACACACAGATGTTGGGTGTTTGACATTCTTTTTGCATTGCGTCGTCCTTACGAGGAGACGGAGACAAGACGTGCACTTGCCTTCAGAGTGGATTTCCTGTGCCGGGTCAGTGTGGTCTTATAAATGTCACTGAGAGGTTTTAGATGACTTAACGTAATGGAGACTAGAAGCTAGTCTGGAGTTTTGTCCTCAGGACTGATGTGGGAGGACATAAAAGACTACAAAGGGAGCTATAATTCACAAGTATTCCAGAGATAAGGACGCTTTGTTTTATTAAGTCATTTTATTTATGCCTTGCTGAGAAACCCCTTATTCTCAGTCGGGAACGTCCGTTAGGGTTTCAAGCTATATCTCGTGATGTTGTTCTGTGTATGAGTTGGACGCTTTGAAGGTTGAAAGATCCACAACTCTTTTGTCAACTTCGCACGCCTTGACATATTGTACAATCACAAGGTTCTACTGGCCACTGTCCAACAAACAGATCTCAACAACTCCAAATAAGATCTAACTTGTGACACAGTGTGACACTTTGCACATTGTCATTTGTATAATAAAGAATATTATTTCATTCATAGCATAACCTATGCAGCAAATACAATCTGGACATTATTTACCACACGCAATGGGTTCAGCTCAATCCAATCTGCCCTATTGTCTAACTACTCAAAATAACATGAGAAAAAACTAAAATTAAACAAACAAACAAGATTTTGGCTGTCTGGTAAGATGTGAAATAGTGATTTTCAAGAAGTGTCAGCAAAAATGAATACACTTTCCTCGTAGGACTTCTAACAATTCTTGAAATATAGCAGGAAGCACTGCTAAAGTGCACAATTTACTTTTGCATTTCAATCCATGTGTGTAAAAAGAAGCAAAAGTGAATAGCCCAAATACATAATAAAAATATCTCCTATGTAGCCTAATTAACTTGTCAAAGAAGCACAGCACAAATCAGCTTTGTCAGTTGGTAGTATAGCATGATAGTGATGCTAATTCAGGAATAGACAGCCAAAGTGAACGTCACTTCCTGCTTCAGCACTGTACCAGAGATTTTCATCCGCCATTCATTTTCCCATCGACATTTCATAAAATGCTTATAAAAATAGTTTTACCTGTTCAAACCAAACGGTTCAGATATATTTAGAAACAGGAGAGATCGCATAACATTTCACTCTGACCAAAACGTTTTTTTTTTGTTGCAGATTTAAAGAAAATATTTTTTCGATGTTGTTTTTTTAAAGTTTTTTTTATGTTCTATGGTCTTTCCCGATTCTAAATATAGCTGAACCGATTGGTTTGCCCAAGTAAAAGTGTTTTTATAAGCATTTTACGAAATGTCTATGGGAAAATAAATTGCGGAAGAAAATCTCTGGTACAGTGCTGAAGCAGGAAGTGACGTTCACTTTGCCTCTCTATTGAAGAAACACAATGTACATAGAGTCGAGGGAGCAGCACACGGCAGAAACCTGTGTCCAGGTGACATACGCATGAGGGATCACTGAGGTGAAGGAGCACTGGGGCCGTGGAAATGGAGTAATCCATGTGTAACATGCTGTTATAAATTATCTTTCAATGGTAGTTATCATCAGTTAGTTTTCAACATTGGCTGTGTTTTGAAACAAGTTTTGCTGTCTAGATTGCTTGTTGAATAAATAGTGGAATTGATACTATGAGCTTTGAAAGTTGAATCCATAATTGCGGTATGGCACCACCTGTTGAAACACTGTCACCCCACGACATGCTTTTACATAGATTACATACATACGATTTGTTTGAATGAAGACGTTTTCACTCTGAAATGAGTTTGAGCTTTTAATACGTTTGTTGTATATGTGATTGTCAAACATGAGTTTTACCAGTATATATACTTTTAGCCTGTAGGGGTTTGTTTATATATACAGTAATGTATGTAATATATGTAAACATTTGTGTGAAACTCCAGATCGTATCTTAAACCGATCACAGTCCTGCAGCAGCTTCAGGACATGCAAGGAGGTCAACTTGGAATAGAAACCAACTGTGTAGTCCCAGTCCAAATCATACTGTGGGGAAAACGGCAGGAAAAGGTCTCCCAGTTGAAGGGAGCCCCAGAGGAAAGACACTCGACACCACGTTATAGCAAAACCAGACCAGGGCCAGCATCCCTAGGTCAACCTCATGGACCAGGGCCAGCCTCCCGCTATGATGCCTAGGTCAACCTCATGACCAGGGCCAGCCTCCCGCTATTACGCCTAGGTCAACCTCATGGACCTCCATGTGTCAAAAGTTGATCAGCATTGCTCACTGTTCAATGAGGTAACTCTTTTGCTAGATGAATGGGACCTTTCTGATGTTTCCATAAGGTAACATGACCTAACAAGATGTGCATAATTCAGTTCAAGTCAAAGCTCATGAATGAAACGAGGTCTGCATAAGTACTGGAATAATAATTTTGGTTGAAGTTTGGACTGTAGGTTGTGGGGTTAACCTCAAAATATAGTCTTATAAATTTGGATGTAATAACATTAATAAGTACCTGCCTACCCCCAATTATTATTAACAGTCCTCAACTCTCCACCGTGATAGTTGATGTGTGGTGAGCGTTCTGGTGCAAACTGGGTGCTGTGCATCACCCAGGTGGATGCTGCACATCGGTGGTGGATGAGTTGAGTTTCCTCCCACTCCCTCCTCTGATATGTCAAGCGCTTTGAGTGTCTTGAAAGGCGCTATATAAATCCAATAAATTATTTATTTATTATTATTATTATTATTATTATATTATTATTATCAATTTGCATTTGAAATAACATGATAAACATTATACTGTTTGTTACAAAACATCAGTCTTCTAAAATCGACATATAATCTTTTGTTACTACTACTCACTACTCACGCCAACTATTCACAGACTAAGGAGAGAAGTGTGTTGTTTCCTTCTTCAAAAACATATATATTTTCTTTACTTCCCTCAACATAGTATGGACAGCACGGGAGGAAATAGGCATTTTCAACTGGCGCAAACCATCAAATTGAATTTAATATTCATTACTTTAATCAGCAAACTTCTAGAATCTAATAGGATTTTCATCATCTAAATATGGAAAGTAATGCATTTCTTGGCGTCAAATTTAATATAGCATAGTACATTTATCTATAAATATCTCATAAGTTGTCTCATATATTAGGCGCATTATATGAAAGTACAGCGCCCACTATAGTTTGAGTGATCTTACTGCACTGACTGAACTGAAGGGGATAAGTGGTTGAGACAGTCTGTCACTGCACCTCTCAGTGACTCGTCTGTGTTATTGCTACTCACGCCAACTATTCACAGACTCCGGGAATCATTTTCACTTCAGTGGCTCCAGCAGTGCTCATATTTTCGTAGCTATTAATATCACGATTATTACTTTGTCCTTTGGCACCAGGAGATGCTCTCGCTAAAAGTTCATGTCAGGATACAGCCACCTTGATGAAAGGAACCCATTGTTGCCTTTCCACTTGGAGGCTTGCCTCAGTCAGGACCAAGGACCTCCTGAATTTCTCCAGAAGCTGTTCAAACAATCATGTTCTCCCCAGCTCATTAGGGTCGAATGCTAGCCGTGGTGGAGCATCATCGGTAATGACGTTGAGAAGAAAGAGCTTGACCCAGAATGAATGCGTGGAAATTTTCGACCATGGTTACCGGGGGATACAGCATTTTGGGTTTGAGGAAGCGCCATCGCCAAAGCCCAGGCTGTCATTAATGTGGTTAATGTTTTTCATATTTGGAAGGAGGAGATGTATACACTGTGGAACCACATCCCTGCCTCCAAACATGAGCGTGCCTCTCCAATGACACGCTTGCTCCTCACATTCCATACGTCTACATTGACAGGCTGTGAGTTCCTTTGTTAACGTTACATCGTAAATCACAGGAATTGCACGGTAACTGTAAGAATCTCTCTTTTTTTTTACGATATCGTCCGAGCATATTCTGCTTTATTTTGGTAACACTGAGCACTTCAGACAGTAACAGGTAGGAAGCAATGGGTTAGGGTTAGAGTGAGGACTTGTCAGTCACTTGCAAACACATGCTATTCACTTTAACTCACTGTCCCACAAAGTCCTTTTCAGCTTGAAACAAGAGCTTGAAAAAGGCTACAGGGATTTTTTTATGATATCCATAAGTCAGTTTTTTATTACTAAACCATAAAACAAGTTACACAGCATCTCGCTGGAACTTAGGTCATCAGTGTATAAATAAATGGGAGCTGGGGCTCGGTTTCTTTGTCCCACTGTGATCGTCCCACTGTGATGTCATAAATTCCCACTGTGACATCATCCGTGATGTCATACATCCCGCTGTGACATCATCGGTGATGTCATAAATCCCACTGATGACATCATCAGGGATGTCATAAATCTGACCTCATCAGTGATGCTGGTCCCATTGGCCACACAGCAGCCAAGTTGCGGGCAAGGCCGCGCAGCGGGCGAGCTGCAGGGGCAGCTCGGCGAGCTGCAGGACGGGCGAGGCCGCATAGCGGGCATGCGAGATCCCTAGTGATTTAAAAAGCCAGGAACATAGACACACCATCACAGTTGTGTTAATTGTGGTACTGGTCTGTATCTCAAATGAAATTCAACAGGTCTAGTTTGGCCTTAGCTCGCACGGTGTGGAAAATACTTATTTTGCCGTATCGGCAGCAAAAGCACACGCTAAATAAAAGCAACAGTATTGAAGGCCGGTGCCGGAGGACTTCACAGGCTCCCTGCAGCTCTTTGTGGTTTGCAGCTCGTGACTGAGCCACGGGTCAGAGGTCAGCTCTCCTGGTACCACTGTAGAAAAACAAACGGTGGAAATAGAAAGTGGGAGGTGGGAGGTGGGGAGGTGTACGGCTGCGTGTCAGTGTATTCCACCAGGATTCAAAGCCCCAAGCTTCTTTGTCACTGGGGGTGATGTGGCCTCTTCCACCGGCTCCCCAAAGTGCGTCTGCTCCGGCAGACTGTTTACAGCGTCCATCATCCTGGACAGACACGTGAGACCGTACCACGACACATTCTTGACATCGTGACCTTTCCTCCGCTGGGTCGTCCTCCATCGCCGTTCACGGACAGAGTCTCTCTCAACAGACCTTTGGAGAGATGTCTCTCAACATCTTGACGTCTCTGAACTGAAGTC
>NC_139645.1:4966516-5049016 GCF_964638095.1 Poromitra crassiceps | reverse complement strand
ATGCGCCGGGGACAGCAGTGTTGGAGAGGAGACACATTGAAATAAAGAGTTCATTGAGGAGAACACGTTGTCTTTCGTATTTTCTGCCATAGGCATTCATTTAGTAAAAAAAAAAAAAAAATTGAAAATATTGAAAATATTGAAAATTTTCTAAGTATTAATAAAATCGATAATCGATAATTGATCGTTAATTCTCACCGATTATCGATTCTGGAAATTTTTCAAAATGAACATCCCTAGTTCGCTGACACTAGCGTCCCCGGGCTTTAGGTTATATGGGAACATGGCGGTGTGTGGTGACAAAGGAACGCTGCGACTTCTGTCACCTGGCAGCTACGATCGGTTTGTCACTTCACCCACCAAGTGTGTCACATCAACTCCCTTCCTGTACGCACGCGCACACACGCACACACACACACGCGCGCACACACACACACACACACACACACACACACACAGTGGAGAGCTCGCAATCATCAGCTTAGGCTGAGTTTCCATATAGCGCCATGCAGCGTCCTTTCCTCATTAAAAGCAACAGGAAGTGACCACAGGGCGCACTAAAGGCGGTGGCGCTGCAGCCCGCCGACGTTTTTCTTTCCGTCAGAGCGGAGCGCTTTCAAAGGGGGAGAAATGTTCAACCTGACAGAAAAGAGCCAGGTGACGTCGCAAACCCAGCCGACGAATCACGATCCCAGAGAGACGCTGGGCCGTTTCCCGTAGCAACAACAAACATGGAGGAAGTGAAACAAGACGGTGGAGAAATAGGACGTAATCTGTGAATTGATGTTAGGCTAGTGCCTAGTTCCTCATTGCGTGGCTCGCGAGACGCTGGCGGCTCTCGAAGCTTTAGTTGGCGACTAAGAAATTACAAACAAAAAAAAAATCCCCTGCTCTCCCCAAAATTTAAATAAAACTTTATGGCATATTATTACAATACAACAATACTGGTGTTGACAGTGTTGACAGTAATAGAAGGTGCCAAATCATTCAAAACAATAAGCATTTTGCTTTTAGGAGCATTGTGCCAGTGTGCAGCGCTGTTCCAAAACGTGTCAACGTGTGTCGTTGCCTGGGAAACGCACATCCCATAATACAACTGTTCGCATCGCATCCCATAATAGTATGATGATACTTGGGATGCCATTGCGAACATAGATGTGAACAGATTAGCTAAAACTTTAGCGTCGCGAGCGATGGTCCCCACCGTTGCGGTCGGGGTACGTTTCGAAATCCCTCCAGGCCTGAAAGATTTTCTAAGGGAAACTGGTATATATGTGTGTGTGTGTGTGTGTGTGTGTGTGTGTGTCTGTGTCTGTAAAACAATAAAACAAAAAAATGGTAGGCAGATGTGCTTGGTTGGGGTGGCTTTTGGTGTTTTGCAGTAAAAGTGGCTCTCCTATTGACTTTGTCCTGCCAGTGCGGCTCTCATCGAAGAAATAGTGAGGATCACTGGGCTAGTGTAACAGCGATCGTATGTATGGATTATATCGGACATGTAGCCTATTGGAAGTATCTGTTACAGTAAGCATTTGCTTGTTGTGCACAACATTGTTTTGTCTGTTAGAAGTGCTAACCAGCTGATTACTGAGCTAGCAGCTGCTAAGCTAACGTCAGGTATTGTTTCCGTGATCTGCTTTTTATTATTTCTCCTCACAAAAATCAAAACTCTTAACTGCTAGTACTACTGTATGTGCACACATGCCCTTAGCCTATTTAACTGACTCTCTGATTTACTGTAACTATATGACAATCAGCCAGTACAGTACAGTGGTTGTATTGCCAACGGCAATACTCTAAAGCCTCTTTTAGAATGTTTTTTTTTTACTTTTACGCACACTCACACACACACGCACGCACACACGCACACTCACACTCACACACACACACACACACACACACGCACACGTGCGCGGTCAGCCTCATTCCGACTACCAAACAGTGTGTGAGTAATCTGCCAGGAAGGTCCGTAAACGTCTCAGCATGGGACAGTAAACACACTTTGAACTCAACGTTCACCATACACACTGGTGCCTTTGTATTAGTGAGTTAGTGCAATAGTCCTCAGGTAACCAATTAGTCTAATACGATAGAACAGTTCTGTGAAGGAAATTATGAAAGATAAATAAATACCTCTGATAATGACCAACTTTCCATTTCTACCACAGTGCTGTTACAACACGAGTGCCATCAGGCACAAATAATTCTGCCTATTCATTGGCGGTGAGGAGTGTGAGCCTTGATACGTTCGCCAAGTGTACAACATGATAAAAGGAATATTTGAAAATCCAAAAGTATAAAGATCGGGAATGGTAGGATAGTTTTTAAAAGAATTTACAATTTTCATTTATCATGTTATCCAGAACGACACAATAATTGCCATAATTGGCGTCAATATAAGTGGCCAGACAGTTCAGAATGCTATGAAAACAATAAAAAATGCTATAACATCAGTCACGAAAGTAAAGTACATCCAACAACAACGATAAAAGAACAGTATGAAAATGTTTCTTTGTTGGAAGCAGCTCAACCGCAATGATGGGAAGCTATTGGAACTCAGTACAGGGGGGGAAAAAACATACTGTATGCAATGCATGCATATTAATATATACATACATACCTATGTGTGTATAATACTCGTGCACATCAAAAGTGTGTGCATGCACTCGCACAACTTGATTTGCACACGGGCCACACACACACACACACACACACACACACACACACACACACACACACACACACAGAAGCAGCGCTGCAGCTGGGCATGCCTCCAGCACAGCGCTGCCGGCGGGCCAACAGACATACTGGAGATGCCAGAAGCGAATTTGGGCCACCGCACAGTGCCAATTGGCCTAATAACAGTGTGCATAAGAAGTCAGGGGCTGCTATGAGGTAATATGATGAATGTGAAATATCCATCCGTCCAGCTACCAGACGAAGAAAAGTTGTGTCGCAAGCACAAACGCATGGGGGAGGAGAACGTTGGCACAAACGCATGGGGGAGGAGAACGTTGAGAGCGCTAGATCACTATCTGTCCTGGGAATAAACCAGAGACATCTTATCATCTCACTGCCAAGCAACACAGACTGCACTGACTTATGTTTTACAGTAGTCATGTACTTGACCTTTTCATCTTAACCATAGGCCACCCGACTCATTTCTGGCATTTACACAGAAGCAGCAATAATATACGTTCTCAGATGCTAAATTGCTTGTCTGCTCTACATATGGATAATGAAGGTTTAGCTTGTGGCTGATGGTCAATACAGACTCACTAGATGGTTAAGCTTAAGAGTATGAATTACTGTAGGTACTTTGGAGAAATATTCCTGCTGTCGTGGTAGAAATATAATTTGAAGTAGCTAGCTTAGGCATAACTACGGAACTTAGTTGTACCTTGGAACACCTTGAGAACAGGTTTAAGTTGGCATATGTGTGGATGATTTTAACTTTGGTCGGTCCTGACTTGAATTTTCACAGAATCTACCTTCTCACTTAAAACAGGGCTATAGTGAATGAATTAATAATACATTCATTCATTCATTGAACCTTTTTTACCTAACGAAGGGTGTGATCTTGAAAATCACCAACAACAATAGCTTGACGATATACAGTATAGTAAGTTGACGCGTCCCAGCGCATGCAGTAGTATGTATACTTGAACCGAAACCCCTGGCTCCCCCTGGCCAGTGACACTTGGGAATAGACTAGGTGACAACCAAGTATAGTTTGGTGACAAGCTGGAGAGACAGTTGACGGTCGGAGAGACGGCATCCGGTACGGGATGGGTTTTAGCACCCCAGCCTGGCTCTCTCGTGAGGGAGAAATCCACAAACGCTACGGATTAGCCTCCTGAAAATCTGCGTAAACATCGGCGCGGCCTGGGGTCCTTCAGGCTAGAGCGAGGTGCTCGTCGCAGGTGTATGACGTGCAGCGCGCAGGCCTCCTTGAGGCATCCTCCCTGCCCATGGTACGGCATGGTAGGATTGCCTTTTGCCACAGGAGGTTCTGGTGAGACGAAGGAGGTGCCCGGCCTGGAATCACCCCACAGGGCCTTAGACCTCCATGCACCGAAGGTCTCACAATACTGCGGTGTAGCACTAAACTCTATTGCAGCGGATTGGGCGTGATCAACCCTTCCGCAGGCAACGTTGCAGACAGAGTAGGAAGGCTGATCCGTGAGCGGCTGCTTCTGGGACGCGGGTCGGGGTCGTAATCGGCCTCGGCTGGGTCTACTGGGCGAGGGTGTATGATGTTGACAGACCCGAAACACCCCACGACCCCAGTTAACATCACTGATGACGCGTCCCAGCGCATGCTGTAGTATGTATACTTGAACCAGTTGGAACCATTTCGTTATTGTTTACAAAAGCATGAACAACTCGGGTGTTCCTTCAAGTTGTGCACGTGATTTAGAGAAATAATTAACTATGTGCAAACCACGAGTTAGTGTAATTGGGCTGGTACAACACCTTAACGCATTGATACCTGATGCAGCATTTACGTGTATATCCCTCATTTGTGTGTGTATCCCTTTAAGACTGCGGTCTTAAAGGGATACACACACAAATGCTGCATCGGGTATCAATGGGCTAAAGGAATAGTGTATATGCAGTGTATAAGTCCCTTACCACTTTTCTCCCCCGGCGGCCACATGTTGCTGAACAGTGTATCCAAACTGGGCCTGCTTGGGACCTTTGATGAGCCGGTAGTTTTTTGTGTCGATGTTGAAACAGTCGTGGAATCCTGGAGAACAAGACAATGAGAGAAAGACAGCCATCGTCATCATCAGCAGCAGCATCATCATCATCAGCAGCAGCAGCAGCAGCAGCAACAGCAGCAGCAGCAGGCTGGAGGAGAACGTTCTATTTAACACCAACATCTCCACCAGTGACCACCAAGCACATTGAGACATGCTGGTGATAAGGAGATATGTTATGATACGGCTTGAGGTGGGGGGGATCATAGTCATGACATCAGTCTGAGAGGAATTCCTTATATATTATTATATATATACAGGGGCGGACTGGGATCATAATTCAGGCCGGGCATTAGATACCAAGCAGGCCAGGCCGATACGGGCCGACGTGACCCAATTTGGGCCGTTTGAAGCCAGATTTGGGCCGTTTGAAGCCCAATTTGGGCCGAGTCCAATTTCACAATGAGATGCACCCACTTTAACCCTGAATAAAGTAATAAACCCACTAGTAAACCAGTAGGCGGCGCCTGGCCTGCTGTTCAGTGAGTGGCCTGACTGCGGGCACACTTTTTTTTTTTTTTTTTGCAGGCCAGGCCACCGGGCATTTGCCTGACGTGCCCAATTATGCAGTCCGCGCCTGTATGTATGTGTATATATATATATATATATATATATATATATATATATAATAAGAATATATTATAATATATATAATTATATTATATGAGAGACCAACTGTAATGTTACACTAGGCACTGTCACGTAGGGAGAGACTCAGTTACACTAGACACTGGTGTGGGATGCTGCTAATTGTAGGCTGGGTCGAATACCGGCCATAATAATTCCTAGACAATGACATTAAATGTTGTCTTATTGTTGTCTCAATTAGTGACCTACGTTAAAAAACCTTTTGTAACAGGCTATATAAACTGAACTGAACCTGAAGTCCAGGAGGATTTAACTGTGACTACTGGAGCTGAGTGCACCAGCTGGGCGTACGCCTACATGTAGGTGTAACGCTACGTCCGACGTAGAACTCAAAGTTACGACTAACTTAATTTTATGACTAGTGCACCATGTAGTCTTAAGCCCTGTATGCGCTGCGCCTGGGTGTAACTTTTACGTCTGGTATGGAGCAGGCGTAAAAGTTACACCCAAGGCACTGACAGCTGTCTCATCTTGATCTGCGCTGTCGGGACTGACAGCTCTGTGCTGTCAGTGCCGTTCAGTCCTGTGATGCGGGGGAATCTTCTCCAAAAATATCGATCGATATGTGTGTGACGTTTTGGGCGCAGGACCTCCGCTCGTCGGCGGGTTTTTAAAAGCTGATGCGTCGGAAGATCTTCCCATTTCTTCCTGACTTCGTCAACTGCCCGCAGTGCGCAGTCCGCCATCACATTCATTACTGATTGCACTTGTGATTCTGTTTTTGTGTTGGCGCTGTTAAATTGAGCTGTGAGAACGTTTCTACGCTTTGAATACAACTCTATAAGTCTGAGCTGAGTTGGAGCTGTCTGTCAACTGTCTCGAGCTCGTCTGAGAGAAGTGTGTTGCTTGGCAACAAGCACGTATTCACGTGGACGCGCACGTCCGCAGCCTAAAGACCGGGCGCAGCTACGACCATGGTAAGTCAGGCTTGGTGCACTCGGTGTAAATTCAAATCACAACGTCGGGCGTAGCTAAGACCGGCGTAACAGTTAAGACCTACTTTTTTACGCCCAGCCGGTGCACTCGGCTCCTGGTGTTTGGAACGTGTGGAGTGTTTTATGGAAAATGTCCAGACCATAACACCTGGCCTAAGTGCAACAAACAACCGCAAAGTTCTTGTACTAACATGTCAGAATAGTGACTGTCTGTGTTCTGACCACTCCTTACAATAAACTCATCCCTGTCTGACCCCTCTGCCCTACTGTAAACACACACTTCCCCTGGAAGGCATGTCAATATTCATCCTAGAAGCTTGCAGAGAGGTAGAGCTGTCCGTCACATTTGACTGACAGGCCTCAATCAACTTCTTTTTAAAGAAACACATACCACACAGCAGTCAAACAGCGTAGCATCTACAAGACCACCTACTTAGCCACTGCTACATTCCCACAAAGACGTTTCTGTCACTTATACGGTGTAGGTACTAGGGTTGTCAAAAGTATCGATAAAAATCAATACTAAAGATTTGAAACGGCTACAATACTCATTTGCGATAGGTATCGATAGTATTGATAAGTATCAATACTAAAAAATGTCAACTGATACAATGCTCATTTGTAACAGTATCAATATCAGCAGTGCCTATAATGAAAAATCAAACATACTACTGATTTCTCCCTCCCTGTCATTGGTGGGTATCTGTTGCTTCAACAAGCTCAAGGTGTTCTGATAGGCTGATGACTAGAGCAGGGGTAATCTCCTGTGTTCTGATAGGCCGATGACTAGAGCAGGGCTAATCTGCTGTGTAAGTGCAAAGTTTTAAATTAGTTTTATCAGACATAGATTATGGTAGGAGAAGCGTACGTCTGTCCATCCATCTGTCTTTGTTTATTTTTCATTCCTCTTGATGTGTTGTCATGTCGTGGTATCGAAAATGGTATCGAGTATCGATATTTTCCTGGGTATATCGGTATCAAAGTAGAAATTCTAGTATCGTGACAGCCCTAGTAGGTAACCTCACAACAGACAAGATGACCAAGTCAAATATTTAAAAGCTGTGTCCTCAGTTCAGATGTTCACAATTCGGTGGTAAGGAAGCTAGACAATGCTAATCAGACTGGGAAAGCAGTTAGAGAAGATGCCTACCAGACAAAGATCTGGACCTAGTCAGTGACTAATTGATTGCAATTTAGGCAATTACCAGCTTGGTAGGACGAGCAAATGAGTCACTTTTCTGACTGCACAGTCGCACTGTTTGAGCTCAGCAACATCAAATGCGAGCGAGGCGCCTGACAATCTAATTACGTCTGATGGTGCACGAGTGAAGCCGTGTTGAGCTCTGTGGTTACGTCCTGATTAGAGCGTGTGGGAAAGCATAATTCGTGGACAAGTGTAATGTGACGTGCAAGAGAGGAAAACAAAGGCCGCTACGACGAGACCCGATCAAAGAAGGAACCGGATTTCCAAATTTATGTGATTAAAGTCCTCTCTCACATCCTTGGACAGCGTGACCGGACGACGGAAAAAGAGTCGCAAATTTCTGTTTTTGATTAAAACGTTGATCAGAGAAGGTATTTTCATATTGCTCCTGGCTGTCACCAGACAGAAAAATCGTATTAATGATGACAACATCCTTCAGCTTTTTCATTTCCAGCAGAGGAGGAGAACCTTGAGTGAGATTTTCCTCTTTGGCAGAGGAGAGCAGGGGAGAACATCATCGTCTAGCACTCTGACTTCCTCTCAATCCATCTCTCCGTTCATCTATCTTCTACTTAATCCCATAACTGATGCCTTCTTCACCCGTTGCCAGCCCTCTCCTAGTTGTGTTAGTGTTGTAGTACTGTCTCATGGTGATTTATGTCCAGTGTTGGGCAAGTTACTTTCAAAATGTAATATACTACATATTACTAGTTACTTTTATTTGAAAGTAATAAGTTACTTTACAATATTACTTTCTGTGTAGAGTAACTCGTTACTTATTACACTACTTTTGCATTACTTTTACCAAAACAACAGCAGCAGCAGAATGACATCGTCGCCCCGGAACCATCCCCCCCAAAAAATTCAACCGCCTTGAAGTCAGTATAAACAATCCAAAATTCTAAATGTTATTCTTTTCCTTTGTTATTGTCATCTATAGTGGTTATTTGCATAAAAACACACAGTTTGATTAGGAAATGATTGTATCTTTTTTAAATATTTGCTTTGATTTAATAAAATGTAACTCAATTTGTAACTTGAGTTACATGACAAAGTAACTGGTATAATATTACTGAAATAAGTTATATTACTGAGTTACAGCTAAAAGTAATATATTACATGTAATATGTTACTTTTGTAATGAGTTACACCCAACACTGTTTATGTCTCAGCTACTGTAAGGTAAGGGTCAAAGGTCATTTTGCCCTTCTTACACTGGTGTGCCTTTCTACACTGATACTCAATTATGGTTGAACTGCAGCCAAAAATATACAGGCTAGATCAGTGGTTCTCAAATGGGGGTCCGGCGACCCCCAGGGGTCCATGGCACTTTGCCAGGCGGTCCGCGAAAAGTTTTCAGGGGGGAGGGGGGAAACACTTTTTTTGTGTGCAAAAGCTTCATAGTTCAACGAAAATATGTTATGCTTTAAATCTAAAATGGTTCATGGATTACATTCTAATCTGACAAACCTATCAGTTTAAAAATCAAGCACGTTACCGTGGAAACAATTAAGTTGATCCCAAAATCACAAATCGGAATGAGGAGGTCCCCGGTATATTTTCTATCTTGTAAGTAAGGGGTCCTTGGCTGAAAAACATTTGAGAACCTCTGTCTTAACTAACTTACCTTAACCTAACTAACTAACTATCCGGTGTTCATAAAATTGTGAGACTAAACTCCGGCTGACACCCCAAAAACCTACAATCTGCTACAGAAATATGAATATTAATGTTTGTTTATTAACTGGCCCCTAGGTCTCATGTCATTTTGCAAAAGTGGCCCCCGAGCCAAAGCAAGTTGAGTATCCCTGTTATAAGGGGTTCCTCCTTGGCTGAAAAACATTTGAGAACCTCTGGGCTAGATAGATTAGGGAATAAACACCGCTCACATACAGTAGTAGACTTCACAGCGAGAAAGGAAGAGGAAATTGAAAGAAAGTGAAGGCAGCTTTCTCATGCTTAATGAGACACAGAGTGGAGTTGTTAAGGGAGTATTATTGCTTCAACATAATGTGTTTTTCTCAGTTTGAGCCCCAACATCTGAGCTGTGTGGAGGAGATGGATTTCACGGAGCAGCACGGCACACACAGGCCCCCTGGTTGTAAAGCCCACCTCCCCACAGAGCTCCTCCTGTCGTCTCCCAGGCTCTTGTCCACACACTGCGGGGCTTATTCAACCCCTTTACCACTCCACTCCACGCTTCCCCACTCTCTCAGAGCACTCGAGCCATCTGTGAGGGTCGGGTCAAGTCAAGTGTGCCTTTTTCCCCCCTGCTGCTAGGGGGGAACTCAGTTGAATGTAAGCAACAAGGTGAAGGAATGATCAACAAGGTTTGAAAAGACGAATTTGAGTCGTACCGCAAAACAAATGAGAATTGAGGTCAAGGTGAAGTCAGTGCGGCGCCCAGGGTCGTCTTGAACCTGATTGACCCCACACGCTCGGAATGAGTTATATAGGTCGTGCAGGTCGGACATTTATTGGACGAATTTGTGAATCATAGCATGTAAACAAACAGAATCTTGTCATTTCCACCACAGCTATGAAGACTATCAGTTATGTTTTGGTTAATGAAGAAGATAATTTTATTTTTTTTAAGTTAAGTTATCCTTTATTTATCCCCATGAGGAAATTCCTCCTCTGCATTTGACCCATCCTCTACTAGGAACCTTCCTAGAACTAGGAGCAGTGGGCAGCCGCAGTGCAGCGCCAGGGGACCAACTCCAGTTCTTTTGCCATTTCCTTGGTCAGGGGCACTGACAGGAGTATTAACCCTAACATACATGTCTTTGATGGTGGGAGAAAACCCACACGAACACGGGGAGAACATGCAAACTCCACACAGAAAGGACCTGGGACGGACCGGGGTTCGAACACGGGACCTTCTTGCTGTGAGGCGACAGTGCTAACCACTGAGCCACCGTGGCGTTTTCTGCTTCGTTGATGGTGTGCATGCCTACAAAGCTCAAGTCTTGGGCCGATGCTCTTTGCCTATGTTGTCCCTCATCCCTGTCAGCATAGCATCTCTTGTCACTGTTCTCCCCGTGCTACTAACTCAACTATATCACCATGTTCAATCAAGCAGCAGCCTCAGTTATAAAAAAAAAAAGAAGAAGTTATAAATACATAACTTTCTAGCTGGTGTCCCCAAACCTCTCAGACAGCAATATGCTCCAATCTGTCCTTAAATAAAGCAAGAATTGAAATGAGATTTTAAACAAGTCTCTCTGTCGCTAACCTGATGCTGCCAGATGGTTTGCTTTCACAGAATCTGGGAACGCGTTAGACAAATTTTGAAAGGGCCTTTCAAAAAGCTACCTGGCACGTGATTGGATGAACCATCTGTTAAGGTGCGATCCGTGAGTAGATACAATTTTTAGCATTATTGGTTAGTTTATCTGTCACTCAGAGCCATTTTGCCTGAGTGACTTGAGAATATTTGTGCGTTATCAGTTTGGGCCGTTGTGATTGGCTAAGCTTGTGAGAGGCGGGGGGGCTGCGACGTCATTTCCCGCCCTGACGGAAGCGGGAAGAGTGAGAATTGTTTGCTTGAGAGACATTCGTGTGAGAGGAGCTGCGGATGGGCGAGCGCATGGGAGAATGCTTTCCCATGTGGCGTCATGGACTAAAGACTTTACTCTTGATGGAAATATGGACGGCCTAATGCCTCTTTGACTCTTTACCCTGGGACACGGGTCCCATCCATCACTTTATGTATGTAACAATTTGTCTATGGGCCGTTTCAACAGATCTTCGCCTGCATGCTGGAGTTCAGCAAAGACAACGGAGCGATCGGACCAGGTGGTCGTCGGGTGCTTGCCGAGCGGAGGGCTTCACCAGAGAGAGAGGGTCCGACTCCGGACCAGACCGGGCGGGGCTCGACGGCGTGGAGGACGCAGAGAGATGGCGGCGAATCCACGCAGAGAACCGTGTGCGCTGCAGCAAGCTACTGATTGGTGAGAGCTCGTCCCTCATTGCTAAAGTCACGGTCTTGCTAAATGTTAACACAACTAGTCCAAACAAACATCGTTCGTATTAGTTTATGGTGTGAAGGTCGTCGAGTGTGTTAACGATAGTTAACGCTTAAGATAAAAAATAAGATCAAATACAATGCTAAATTAAATTGTGCAGGCTTTTAGTAAAAGAGTTGCGATAGACCCTTTTCACGGGGGCCATTTTGTGTCCAAAAGGCAGGGTAAACACAGGTATGGCCCCCGTGAAAAGGGTCTATTCAGCTCCCAATGTTTGTTAACTAGCAGACGTATACCATTGCACTTGTTGGCATTAGTCATCGTTTGGATTTTGAGATGCAGAGGAGTGGTTACAGTTATATTGAGCAGCTGTATTCCGTCAAGAATCGTTCGTCCTGGACAAGAATCCGAAATACACATAATTCCTTAGATAGGGAATATTCTGAAGTGTTAATAAGCTGCAGAAGAAGTCAACAACAGGGAATCCAACTAGCAACTCCCACTCCTCTTCAGCAGCAAGTTAGACAAGTGAGACTGATACATCATGCAGGGGGTTTGAGACTGCGAGAAGCAGAAGCAGAACCCAGGAGACCACAGCTTTACCACAGAACATTAGCGCGGTGACAGACAGACAGACACACTCTCCTTTTTGGACTCGGAACAATTGGGTCTGTTGAGTTCTGTCAAGCGACCCGGAGTGTATCGCACCTTGAAACGCCACAACCATAGAGCCCATTTTGTTCTGTCCGGTGAAAACCTCCATTCATGGCATATCTATCATGCATATACATTCATCTAAATATTGACACATTCTCGCGTTGCTCATATCCTGTTGCATGAATGGTTCCCATGTTCCGCTTGCCAGCTGGTCTTTGATGATGCTAGCCTAGCCGCCAAACATTCTCCTGAGAATCCTGTTTATCTGGAGACAACATGAAAAGAGAGACTCAAATAGATTGTGTGTTGTTGGGATTGGGAACACATGCACATTTTAAAAAAACGACATCAAATCACAAAGTAACTGAGCGAACGGTGTAATTTTACAAACAGAGGTAGGAGGCAGGCTATGGTGTTTTGAAATGTCAGCTCCGCGATACAGTTTCTGTCATTTTTCTGCACATAAATGCGAACGATTCTGGGAGCTGCTTTGCTCTTTGATGCCGCGATGCTTTGATGGCTTTTAAGAGAAAGGCAAATTGCCCTCAGACTCCGAGCAGCAGTCGGTGTCGTCTGACCGAGGAGAAGGCGAGATGTAAAACAGGGGGGAAAGTGTCGGTGGGTGAAAGCACGCGAGTGGAGGCCGTCCAGTTTCCATCTCGAGCCCCTAAAACGTGGCAGAGCAATTTAATATTCCCCCAGTAATATCGGCAGCCCTCTCTAACGGGTCGGGTCGGGAGCTCTTGCTGGGTTTCCTCTGTGTACCGGCTTCCGTGCCCAGATAAATAAACCTCAGGCCCGGTGGCTGCCGGTGCGCGGCCACTTTAGTGCACTTTGGCCCGACACCAAGCTGCAGGAGCGCCGCCCGCAGACCCACTGACACAGAGCAGCAGCCCCACGGACGCAGCGCAAACCTGGAGGAACCAGTGGCTAGCAGGCATCCTCACACAGGACATAACACTCCACTGACACCTCTCTGCGTTACACTATGTTCATGCGGATAAGAATATAGGAATAGCATATGCGGTATCATGTCGTCTCTCGCTTTTTACGTTAACTATTGCATACTAGTAGTCTGGCGTGTGTACAGTATGTGTGTAGATGCTCATGGCTGTTACCCTCGTTATGGGGCTAGTAGATTGAGTTTTAAAGGAACAGCTCACCCTAAAATCCGAAAAAACATATTTTTCCTCTCACCTGTTAGTGCTATTTATCCATCTATATCGTTTTGTGTTAGTTGCCCGAGTTTATCAGAGATGTCTGCCTTCTCTCCAATACAATGGAACTGGATGGCACTCGGCTTGTGGTGCTCGAAGCACCAAAAAAATACATTTGACAAACTCAACAGCATTGTCTCTTTCCAGAAATCATGACCCGGTTACTCGAGATAATGCACAGACTATGTCGTGAGCAGTTTCATGTAGGAACTATTTTCTTTTGTAGGAACTAGCTACAGTAGCAGCTAGTGGGTGTAGTTCGGTCAAAAGAAAATAGTTCCTCCAGTCTCGCAGATCACGGACAAATATGGCTGAAACGAAAACAAGATGGCGACGGTCACAATGCGAAACTCGACGCTTCAGAACGCGAGTCCAGAAACCAGCGGGTGACATCATGGCGGCGACGTCCATATTTTTATACAGTCTATAGTTTGAACAAACACGAGCATCAAATCATCTCCAAAAGCATCTGAATGAAGCCTTTTTCCATTTGATCTGGGTTTCCACGAAAATGGTTTTCTCTGGAAAGATACATGGACAATATACTTTTGACCATTTTGGCACATGATATCTGCAGGACCCCAGGCCAAGGTAAATGCACTGGGAGGGGATGGGCTAATGTGAAACCAGATGTGCTCCATACATAACAGCCAGCTTACCAAGCTGTTGACCTTTTTAACCATCCAAAGACCCTCCAGGCATCCAAACTAGCCCTCCATGACAACGCTTAAGCCACATCGTATAAGCAGCAGCATACCCAACTCAGGTCAGCTACAGTGTTACGCACACAACTGCATGTCACTGTGAAGACATTGGAAGCTAGCAGTTGCCAGGTTCTTCTAACTGACTGAGATAAAACAATGTTACTACTGAACACTGAGAAGATGTTGCGGTTGAGCTGATGTTGCGTAACATCTACTGGATGAGAGAGAATTAATAACTTGGCCCATAAATCGCCCATAAAAGTCAATCAACGGTATAATAACTCTAAATTGGCCTTCATAGCCTGAACCTCTTAAACGACAGTGTGTCAAGCATCACACGTCCAAGTGCTCCACATGGTGACCACAAATGGGTGCTGTTTTTGCTTTATGACCCCTAGATGAATCTACTTTGACTATCTAACTATGTTGGATTATCTTCAAAGTGCTTTCAGTTGTCCTTTGAAAGCAAATTGAAGCAATATTTGACTTTGGTAGATCACTCATTTTTGTCTGTTTGTATAGCTGTTCTCCAAATATGATTTTCACATGCTTCTCAAATCCCAAAGTAAATCTCTATTGGTGACCAAGAGGACAAACCTGACTGTTAAGGAGCACATAGTTTGTGTATATGCATTATGCAAATGCGGTTAGACATAACTGTGTCTTTTAGACAGTGTTGGGGGTAACTCATTACAAAAGTAACATATTACATGTAATATATTACTTTTAGCAGTAACTCTCACTTATTACTTATAGGATTTCAGTAATATTATACCAGTTACTTTGTCAAGTAACTCAAGTTACAAATTGAGTTACATTTTATTAAATCAAAGCACATATTTAAATAAAGATACAATCATTTCCTAATCAAACTGTGTTTTTATGCAAATAACCACTATAGATGACAATAACAAAGGAAAATAATCAGATTTAGAATTCTGGATTGTTTACACTGACTTCAAGGCGGTTGAAATTATTATTCAGGATGGTTCCGGGGCGGTGATGTCATTCTGCTACTGTTGTGAAAGTAATGCAAAAGTAGTGTAATAAGTAACAAGTTACTCTACACAGTCACAGACAGTAATAATATGTAAAGTAACTTATTACTTTCAAATGAAAGTAACTAGTAATGTGTAGTATATTACATTTTGAAAGTAACTTGCCCAACACTGCTTTTAGATGATTGGCAGTCAGTTCTTGTGGCAGGAGGAAGACACCCTCTGACATTCTATATCTTCTCCTCCTACTTCCTAGTTCTGAATGAAACGACCCTGCTCAAAGTATCTGGATGGGATCCTCAGTCCCACGACTAAACAAACAGTGGTCTTTCTTGAACGCAGCCCCCTTTCTCTACTGTATAGTATGTGCATGCCAATAGTTTTCCCACTGCAGCCAGCATCTTGTCTTGGTTGCTTCCCTCACAGACTCCAGCTACAGTAGGTCAGCATCTGCATGAGAGACAAAACCTCACTTCCAACAAATTCCAAAAATCAAAGCAAATATTTACAGTCGAGACTTCCTCCCGTGCACTCTTTAGTTTTGCATTGTTTACCAAATGTCCAAAATTGAGGATTAATGAGTTGCTCGCTCAAACCTCAAAAGTCCTGAACTGTGTTGTTGACGTCGACATGATGCAGCTTAACAGGAAAGGAGTGATAAAACTTCACAATAAGGGTAATTAAGGGGTAGTTACTCTAATGCTTAACGAGCATTAACAGAACCCTTAATTAACAGCCTTGACCGTAAACTGGCTGTAACCGTAACCTCAGTGACTTCATGCCTCAACACGACCACAATACGTTAGAACACCATTAGTAATACTAGACACATGAGTTAACTGTTCATTAAGGATTATTTCATGCTTATTAATATTAAGCATGAACCAAGCATTAATTAATATTAATTCATATTGTTAAGTGTTACCAAAGGAGAGAGTAATGTTTAAGAAAGAAAGAAGAAAACACAATGTGAAATGGTCACATAGTATATCATAAGTTCAATAAACCCCCACAATAATAAGATCTCTAACATACACTACCAAATGGTTTTGTTTTCACGTGTGATCTGATCTCGTGATCTCGCGCGAATCCAGCTGCTTTGCAAGGTTACACTTGGCACTGTACCAACCCCCTTATTTGTTAATTTATTTTTATCTAATTAATATGGATGAATTAATTAAAAAACCTTACTGGACCTGTTATAGTTAGTTTAAGGGGGGGGGAGTGTTTTATTCATTCATTCTCTCTCTCCCTCTCTTCATTCATTCTCTCTCTCTCTCCCTCTCTTCATTCATTCTCTCTCTCTCTCTCTCTCCCTCTCTTCATTCATTCTCTCTCTCTCTCTCTCTCTCTCCCTCTCTTCATTCATTCTCTCTCTCTCTCGCACCCATCTGGATGGGTTACTGCTCTTGTGATTTCACTGGTAATTGACGCCAGACAGTTCTGGCTCCACGCCAACATCTCTGCAGTTGGGCTGGAAACTCTCGAGCGGCGATTGTGAAGAAGATAGCGTCAACTTTCATCTCAAACGCCTGCTTCCAATCAAAACGCAGCGCACCTCAGCTGGACCTGAGGAAGCCAACACATCCTCCGAGCTCCGCCTCCCCGTGTCTCTCACCACAGGACGGGGTCGAGATGTGAGGTTACAGTGTGTGAGACGGTGGGAGAGGATAGCAGTCAGTCATTCTCTTAGTGCACTACTGTATACTGTGTTAACCCATTGATACCTCATGCAGCATTTGCGTGTATATCCCTCATTTGTGTGCGTATCCCTTTAAGACCGCGAACCGCGTTAACGCAGGCTCAAAGGGATACACACACAAATGCTGCATCAGGTATCAATGGGTTAAGCCCATTCAGGTTTCCAATTCAGGCCACGCATATATATATAATGGAACAGGAAAATCTGGAGACGTTTTCTATCAATTGATCTATTGTGTAGCTCTTCTACTGTAGCTGTTGTAGCGTTCTAGATATGTATTTCAAGCTTTTTAGAAGGCAAAGTCTAAAAGTTTTCCAGTTGGCAAAGTTGGCAAGTTACAACTGACAATTACTGTCACATTATTGTACTTCAAAACTATGTGCATAGAGAGAATTCTCTCTCCACAAAGGGTCACATTCATGTATTCGTACGACACAAACATACCAAGATGCAAGCATGCACACCTATGCGTCGTACCCGCCCCCCCCCCCCCCCCCCCCCCCAAAAAAAAAAAAAAAAACACACACAAGAGAGGCCTGTTTTCCAACGGATGAAACAGTAATTTTGATTGGACGATAAAGTGAACGATGGTCAACCTGTTACTATGCAGATGTTCATTCATGATTTTAACAGACACACATGCATTTTAGTCTTTTGAGACAGAGCCTACACAGTAAAGGCTACTACATTATAATAGGGGAGAGAGGGACGGGGTTGCCAGGTTCTTAGCGGCAAAAGCCTCCCAGTGCAAATTAAACGCTAACTCATAAACAGCCCAATGATCAATGAAACTAATAATAAAAAAAAAAACAATAACAAAACTCCACAGTGCAACTCCTCACTCACCTAGCAGCTGGCTGCAGATCCAGAGCAGGAGGAAACAGTAGTACTCCATATGTGTGCTGGCGTGTGTGTATGTGTGTGCACGCGTGTGTTGTTCTGTCTGTGAGTGTGCGTGTGTGTGCGTGCGTGCGCTGGGTGTGCAGAGGTGCAGAGAGACCCAGCAGCGTGCACCAGTTAAAGATCCCAGTCTGATTGACTCCCCTGCTAGTGTAAACGCTCCCTATATCTGGGGGAAGTGGGAGGGGACTTCAGACTGAGGCGGTCCACTCTGACACAGCCAGCAGGAGGTCCACTCTGACACAGCGAGCAGGAATCCTCTTGTCTCCTCACACACACACACTCATTCAACTCCAGTTTGATGGAGATGTCCACAGCGGGAATTCTCAGAAATGCCTCCAACTTGAGGCTAAAGTTTCCATCGTGGGGATTTATATAATAAAGATGAGTGAGGTGATAACTGCAACGTATCCCCCCACCTTGTTACCTAAAGATTTTAGGGGACTGGGAATTAGGGCTGCAACTAACGATTATTTTCACAATCGATTAATCTGTCGATTATTTTCTCGATTAATCGATTAGTTGTTTGGTCTATAAAATGTCAGGAAATGGTAGCAAATGACGATCAGTGTTTCCAAAAGCCCCAAGATGACGCCCTCAAATGTCTTGTTTTGTCCACAACTCAAAGATAATATCAGTTTACTGTTATACAGGAGTAAAGAAACCAGACAATATTCACATTTAAGAAGCTGGAATCAGAGAATTTAGATCTTTTCTCTTAAAATTGGACTCAAAAGGATGAATCGATTATCAAAATGGTTGTAGATTAATTTTCTGTCGATCGACTAATCGATTAATCGTTGCACCTCTACTGGGAATAAATACCTATCAATCACCATTTTTGAACTAATTGATGATGTGGTATTTTAAATGGCACTCAATGTCTATCTCTTCTTCTTCCCCCGAAGATAGCCACGTTCTAACCTCTCGTTGGAAACTTGGTCTGCTTTTCATAACCAGTGATCGCAAAGAATACATTTGCGCTAATATATCGCAGTGCCATACTGTAGTTAGCTGCATCCTGACATTATTACCCTAGAATGATCTTGTTTTGACGTTTATTTATTTATTTATCTTATTCCACTTTTATTTCAACAGTCATTTCAAGCAGAAAGAATGCCCCTATTTACTCGACTGCCTGGCAAACAGCATCAAGTCTGTCAAGGGAGACGGGAGAATAAATATTGAAGCAGCAAAACGAGAGACACGCTACGGCACACAAATTGTCAGATTGGCACACGGATGCTAGAAACTCTACATGCAAAGACTCTGGTTTTCGCTGAGGTCACTACCCCGCTTTCCACACATAGTTCTGTTTCTCGGGTTCCAGAGTTGATTGTGGAGATCGTACTGTATACAGTAGATCAGCGATGCCACCAAACATTTCCTCGTTGCAGAGCTGAAAAGCCTGATCTGTCATATTGAAGCCATGCACCACACATGGTATCGTCGTGCTACGACCACAAGCTAACCAGTGTATTAACAGTGGAACGCACATTTTGGGGGTTTGTATGTTACCTCATACCCCTGCAGTTGAACCATCCAGTCCTAACTACGTGCATGTATCCTGATCGCACTTATGTAACAACGTATAGTTTGTTTTGGGGATATACATCAATACTCTGTGGTCATCTTCTTGCAGATTACCAATTCACTGCCTAACTGCTATATTCCAGATCAGACCATATCTTTTCTTATAGGCCTCCTTTTCCCATGGCTTCAAAAATGATTTTACTTTTTTCTCTCTTTATTTTTTTATGTTTGTTTTTTGTCTGTGTTTTTTCTCAAATTACTCGGTACGCATTCAATTCAAGACACTGGTTCTGGCCTACAGGGCAGTACACCAGACAGCCCCTCTGTACCTACAATCTATGGTCAGGTTCCAAATCTCTCACCGCACCCTCCCCTCCTCCACCAGTGCAGGACGCCTCGCCCCTCCTTCACTACGGGGGCTCAAAAGTCGCTCATCCCGATCGCGACTCTTCTTGTCCCTGGCACCTCAATGGTGGAACGAGCTTCCACATTCGGTCACGACGTCCGAATCACTGCCGATCTTTCGGCAAAGACTTAAAACACACCTTTTCAGGCTCCATCTGGGCCCTTCTTGAAACTAACTTATCTCTCTCTCTCTCTCTCTCTCTCTCTCTCTCAAAAAAAAACCCACTACTCCTTCAGAAGTTGTAGCTGTCATAGACTGTGTTGCATAGTTGATTTCTCTATTGCTGACAAAAATGTGTTATTGTAAGTGGCTTTGGATAAAAGTGTCTGCCAAATGAATGTAATGTAATAACCTTGGGTACAGCTGTAAAGAAAAAAGAAAAACAGTAGACACAATTGTGTAGATTATTGTATAAATTGCTGATACTGAAATAAAAAGTTAAAACATTATTTTACTGTACTGCAACGATTAAAAATACAGTATTTGTAGGTGCTCTGCTGCAGAACGTCTTTCAGAAGCAGGCTCTGTGTGTTTGCCTGTAACACTCTGCCATGTGCATTGCTCAGGGGAATTACGGTATGCACTATTTACTGTAGCTCAGGGATGGGCAACTTGGATGATAGAGAGGGCCACACAAACAATGTCCTCACTACCAGAGGGCCAGATTGTGACCGTGCACTTCCACCAGTAGCCTACTGTAACACCATCACTCCCAATTATAGCTACTAATTTGATTAAAATGACCATCCTCAGCAGCCACAGCATCCTAGGCGGGAATCAAAACCCAGGACCTTCAAGCTGTGAGGCGACAGTGCTACCACTGTGCCACCGTATACTAATACAATATAATACTACAACAGCAACAACTACTGTTACTGCTACTACTAGTACTAATCTTCATCATCGTCATCATCATCATCATAATAACCATAATATAAATCTATTATCTATAAAAGGGAGCTAGGGCTCTGTCTGTTTCTCTCTGTCCCACTGATGACATCATCAGTGATGTCATAAATTCACTTCTTCTTCTGTGGTGTTTTATGGCAGTCGGCATCCTTTATGTCGCATTACCGCCTTGTTCTGGATTTATCCATCCACTGTTTCCCTACGTTCTCTCCCCTTGATAAATTCACTCACACACACACGCACACGAGGCTATAGTTCATTGATGATGTCACTGATGACATCACTGATGTCATACATAGGGATTGTGACATCATTGATGTGTCGATGATGTGTGTGTGACGAGAGAGAGGCGAGAGAGGGGGAGAGACTGAGGGAGAGGGAGACATTGCATGTGTGCCAATAGGGCATGTGAGGCCACGCAGCAGCCGCCGCGCATTGGGCGAGCTGCAGGGCTGGCAAGGCTGCGAGCCCGCGCAGCGCGATGCCTAGTTGAATAGAATTTCAGTGAAGAAAAGATATCTGGCACATGTCTTTGCAAGGCCTACTACAGTATATATCATTAGCAGATAGACACAGTCAAACCCCATGTGAGGAGAACAAGAGAAGTTGTGAAGTGCCTGTAAAAGTCATCAGGAAGTGGAAGTCCTCAAATGTCCCGATGTTGATATCCAGCACCGAGCCCGTGTCTGTCTGAAGGTCCAGATCGGATCTCCAGCACCGGGCCCGTGAGCAGCTGTCTGTCTGAAACGTGTGCTGTGAAGACTGGCCCACCACCACCGCACCATCAGCACCTCCATCAACCACTTCCTCCTTGTTTTCACTCACAGCCACTTCTTTTTGTCCGGACAGAACCACTCATAAGACGGAGCAAAACCCAGCCAGCGGTTTGCGCTTCAAACAGCCGGGAGAACCCAGTCTTCAAAAAAAAATATCGAGGCTTGCTTTGATTAAAGGGTGATTAAATGCTCATTGGCTTGTTCTCCCTCATCACTTGCCCCTCTGTGCACGGCTGGTCCCTCTCGTTTCCTCTTTCAAGTCAGGAAATGAAGTCCTGTACCTACGGCGGGTGCCTGCGTACGTCCGCTCCGCCCTGTTGACATAGCTATCAATGGCCAGAGTTCCTGAATGAGTTCCTGCAGCCTGAAAGTGAGCGTTATTCCCTGCTCAGATAGATTTTTTACTGCTGATATAGAGAGGCAAAGTGACCGCCTACTTCCTGCTTCAGCACTGTACCAGAGATTTTCATCCGCCATTTATTTTCCCATAGACATTTCGTAAAATGCTTATAAAAATAGTTTTACTTTGTCGAACAACATGGTTCAGCTATATTTAGAATCGGGAGAGACCCTAGAACATTTCACTCCGACCAAAACTGAAAAAAAAAATGCATTGAAAAAATTATTTCTTTAAATCCGCAATTCTTTTTAGTTTTGGTCCGAGTGAAATGGTCTCTCCTGTTTCTAAATATATCTGAACCGTTTGGTTTGACCAAGTAGAATTATTTTTTCTAAGCATTTGACGAAATGTCTATGGGAAAATAAATGGCGGATGAAAATCTCTGGTACAGTGCTGAAGCAGGAAGTGACGTTCCACTTTGGCTCTATATAGCTTGGGGAAGTAGCTTACGTCTCCATAGAAAGTCAAGGTAACTGCAGTTAAGTCTGTTTGCCCTTTTTTGCAGCCAGAAGTTATCCGGAGAGACTTATGGTATAATGTATCTATTCATTAGTATCTACAATAATACAATCATTTAAAATTTTAAAAAGAAATACAGTAGTAGTAAAGCTAATTTAATAAAAAAATATGCTCAATTATGTTGTTCTTTCTCAAAAGCAAGACTAAAGAGTACACATGGTTACATCATGCAGATCATTATTTCCCCAAGCAGACTTAACTAGGCAACATAACAGAGAAATATGATAAAAGGCAACATTCCTGACCACTCAAAACTCCCTGGGAATAAAACGTTCACAAATTGGAAGGAACAGTGAGGAGGTTGAGGGGGGGGGGGGGGGATGTTGATTATCATCATAAACATAAAAAGTCCAACAAACATAGAACGTTTCATAAGAAGAATGGCTTCAACCAGTATTGTGGGTAGAGAACTCATAGCCCGAGAGTCTCCCACTGTCAGCCTGCAAGACAAATGATAAATCTGAGAGGAACCTACAATTAAGATTAAGGTCTGTTCGCTCTGAATGAAGGCAGTGTGCCAACACAGTTTAAGGAGTTGGACTCCTTCTGTCAGTATTTCCAGACCCCGGGGGGGGGGGGGGGGGGGGGTTCTGTTCTGCTGACCAAAATTGCCATGTGGATATTTAGTTCACTTTCAGGAGGGGGGGGAATCGGGTCGAGGGGTACCAAAGGGGAACTAAAAGGAGTGTGAAAAATTTGGTTTTGAAATGCTATTCTCTTCCCCCTCCTCCGTCCTGTCCGGATCGTATAAGAGGGAGCAGAGTGAAGCGAGGCCTGAAATGAATCCTGAACAGGAGCTTACACGTCTCTCACCTTTTCTCTGAGGCCCTCTCTCTCTCTCTGACACAGTGCCACAACTGCAAGCAATTACCTCAATCACCCCTGGATGATCTGTTTGTGTGCGATGCTTTGCTATGTGTGGCTGGCTGTCTGTTTGTTTGAGGACAGGGCCTTCAGCCGGGAACAGGGCACGTCCGCTGGGGATCAGGAGAGAAGCAACAAACGCGGCTAACCTCCGCGTCGAGGTCCAGGCTTGTTGCATCGATCACCCGTCTTAAAGCTGTCAAGCCGAAGACCTCCTAGCCCCCCCGCGCTCTCTGTTCTGGAGACCTCCTAGCCCCCGGGGGCGCTCTCTGCTCCTTTTGCTCAGCTGCTGCTTGGCGAAAGGCCAGAGAGGGGGAGGGAGGTACAGGAGAAGTGGATGACCTCAGCTTCAATTAGTTAGACAGCCGCAAGTTTGACTGGTGGGGTTTTTGAAGGTCGATCTTTTAGGATCGAAGCAGCCATATTCTATATTTTGTGCTGATATTCTGTACATTTAAAGTTGACCAATCTTTGTGCCAAAGCTTTATGATGATGATGATGATTTATTATTATTATTATGATTATTATTATTATGATTATTATTATTATTATTATTATTACTAGTGGGCCGGTGGGAGTTAGACCCCCCTGGGAGTTAGACTGGAACACAGTGGTCTCCAAAGCCTCCAGGACACACTGAATTTAATCATAAATCACTGGTGATATCACTTATGTATCGGATTGGCGATGTCCCCCGAGCGCTCAACGATGATGTCATCAGTGAGTGATGTCATCGGAGGAGAGAGAGTGACATCACTTATGAAATCATGGGCCGGAGGTATGCGTGCGCGTGCGTGAGCACCTCTCTCTCTGTCTCTCTCTGTCCCTCTCTCTCTCTCTCTCTCTCTCTGTCTCTCTCTCTCTCTCTCTCTTCACCCTCAGCCATCCATAGATCCATAGATCCCAGAAGCTCGATATGCATTATGCAGTCTTTAGGCCCACAGTCCCTTGGCCAAACTAACTTCAAAACACATTAACTTCACTAAGCCATGTTGTCACAAGTCATCTCCAAATACGCATGAACTTCACTGAGCCATGTTGTCACAAGTCCTCTCCAAATACTGCACTTATTGCCAAGGACATTCCTTGGAAATCCTCTGTACAACATTAAACTGTAAACGGTACTGTATTAAACTGAAGCCTATTGGCCTGCGGAGATGTTTCTTTCCACAAATCACAGCCAAGCGAGGCGGAAGCAGGATGAAACAGAGAATGGTTTTTATAGCAGTTAGCCTACAGCGGCGCACACTCAACCGTCCTCCAAGGAGCGTTTTTCAAACAAGCTGCTATTCCAGCGGCTGGGTTTTGTTGGACCCGTATCTTCTGTTGTGTAGAGCAGACGAGACAATTGGGAGAGATGTTTTTTGGACCCATATCTGCCGTGTGGACGACGGGGAGAGATTAGTGCAGCAGCAGCACTCCAGCTCGTGCTCCTGCTAGAAGCATTAACCTGGAGAAAGTATTGGAGGTCTTCCTCTTCAGGAAGCGGTTGCACAGCTAGCTCTCCGTGAAGCATATTGTACTGTACATGTTGAAACCAGATATAATGCTGTTCCAATAGTCACATATCACAGCCTGTAAGGGAATAGTTTGACAGTTGCAAATTAATCTTATTACCTCCGCCAAGGAGGTTAACACATTAAGTGCCAGAGACGGACTAATTCGTCTTACATAATCCAGCGCTTAAGTGCCAAGGACGGACTAACTCGTCTTACATAAAGATTTTTTTTTTTTGACAGTGGGACATCAATCAACCCCTTTTACATCTTCGAGATAAGTATTTGCAGCAAGAGCATGTGTGTAATCTATTTTACCGACCACTAAGTGGCGACAGAGACCGAGAGAAGTCACAGCCACGGGACCCAAAAGCCACAAAAGCAGCCGCCTCGCCCGGACACACACACACAGAACGGACAGAGATCCCTTCCCCCCAGAGCCGCGCAGCAACGCGCGAACACACACACACACACACACACACACACACACACACACACACACACACACACACACACCGCGGAAGCAAGCCATTCAAGGAAATGGCGACGCGATTTTACAGTAATCCATATCCATTTCAGACTCGTCTTGCCCGACAGGCAAGCAGGCAGGCAGGCACGCAGACAGACAGGCAGGCAGCACAACGCGCTTCTGACACGCCCGCTGAAGCCAGGAGGAAGGAGGAGAAGACACACGGAGGGAGGAGTTTGAATGAGAGGGGTGTTTCCTGTTGTTATGGAGGAAATTACTGTTCAAAACTATTGTTTAGAATGTCTGACGGTCTTACTGATGCCAAAAATGAATGGTTAAAGTGACTGTTTCACAAAAAGCCATTTATCTCTGAATAAATTTCCAGACGCTGAAACCATGCTGTACTCAACGGCTAATATCTACATAACTACTAACTCTGCAAACTAACTCTTTTAGACAGAGAAAGCACACATTCTATTAGTTATTTTTAGATGATTGATGTTCATGAATTCTTAACAGAAAATAATCCTCGGCTGTTCTAAAATGAGCCAGAATCGTCAAAAACACCCCTGGCACAACTTACCTACAGGAATGAAAACATGGCTGGCACCCAATGTGTTAAATGTATTCGCTATTCGGTGACGTTTGTTTGTCTGTTTGTCAGCAGGAAAAACGATTGGCCTGATTTTCATAGAACTTGAAGCCAAGTGGGTCAAGGAAGAACGGGAAGAACCCATTACATTTTGGAGCGGATCCGGATCCGACTCGCGAACAAGCAATTGGCTTAAAGGAATTGAGTGTTAAAGTGTGGACCAGTGACATCACTAATAGTCAAACTATTCATCATTCATCTAGTTTGACAGTTATTGAGAGTTGATTTGAGTTAATGAGTTATTAATTTGAGTTAGTGTGGACCAGTGATGTCACTGGTCCACACTTTAACACTCAATAACTGTCAAATTAAATGACAGACTTCAAAACCGTTTACAGTTTTCGGATATAATACTGATGTTCTAATGATACAAAGCTGGTTGAAAATGGGCAGAGTGTTCCTTTAAGGTGGCTCAGTGGTTAGCACTGTTGCCTCACAGCAAAAAGGTCCCGGGTTCGAACCCCCGGTCCGTCCCAGGTCCTTCCTGTGTGGAGTTTGCATGTTCTCCCCGTCTTCGTGTGGGTTTTCTCCGGGTGCTCCGGTTTCCTCCCACCACCAAAAGACATGTATGTTAGGGTTAATACTCCTGTCAGTGCCCCTGACCGAGGCAATGGCAAAAGAACTGGAGTTGGTCCCCGGGCGCTGCACTGCGGCTGCCCACTGCTCCTAGTTCTAGGAAGGTTCCTAGTAGAGGATGGGTCAAATGCAGAGAATGAATTTCCCCATGGGGATAAATAAAGGATAACTTAACTTAACTGCTCTCCGAGTGCCCTTACAGTTCTGATGTCATTTCAAAATATGTTTCACAAATTTGTGAAATGTGTAAATCTGTGATTCTTCTTTCTAGACATTCTTCTTCAACGGGCAGAAACCGACGATATGTTTCTTCACTTAATGATGACAAATGGCGTCTGTGGATAAATGACGTTTTAGAAAATATTATAGCCTACATGATGAGGATTTCAAACTAAGCCTGTTGTTTCACCATGCTGATCTGATCAGATGCTAAAACAGAGACTCGTGTTTTTGGCGGAATCATCTCAAAGGAATGAACTGAGATGGTCAACCAACGCTGGAGCAGATTCAAATCAAAGTGAAGCAATGCGAGCGGATTTGGATGGGGGGAGAGTCTGAGTGACAGAATACTGGGCCATGAGGAATTCCGTGGTTTTCGGGGCTACCAGACAGAAATCCTGTTACATTGGAGTGTGCAGTGTGGAGTCTTTTTTTTGTTATCATTATTTTGGGTTACGGTCGTAGGCCTGCGCGGTTTCTTTCTTGGTGTTAACAGTGTTATGGTCTCATAGCATGCGTGTGTTTGGGAGAGGACTCCTCTGTTGTATGAAAATCATAGCCAACTGTTGATGAGTAAATAAGCAATGCAGTATCTCTGCATGAATGTGCGTGCATGTGTGTTGACGCCTTGTATATAGGTGTAGAGTAGACCTATGCATTTATGCAATTTTGAGTCCTCTGTGAAATTTCTGCAGGATGTATTTTTACAAAAACGACAGCAAAGTGGAGGTTGCACCGGAGCAGTTGTTGCTGCAGTTGACACTGTTGATGTTTTCTAAAGATGGCATCTAGAATAAACACGTCTATCATGGTTGTAAACTCAACCTGAGATCTATGGCTTGGACCATCAAAGCCTGCTTTACCCACCACAGCTTAAGCTGAAGTGGAAATACATAATTCACCACATATTATTATGTGCAACAGACTGTGGTATGCTTTAGGAACGGCAAGGCGGAAATGGTTATGTGCTGAGAATGTGAACTTCTGCTAGTTTTTTGGGGTAAATAAGCAGAACAGACTTTTAAAAAATGGCACTTGACCAGTCTATTCTTATTGTTTATTTTCTCTACTCAACTTATCTGTTTTTACGGACACAAGAGACTGGAGTGGAGCAGAGTTGGACTTGAGTTGCCCTTAAGTCACCCACACACAGTGACTTGAGACTTGACTTGAGACTCGTCCTCAAAGACTTGAGACTTGACTCTGACTTGAAGGTTTGGGACTTGTGAACAATCTTTATTTTCTTTTTCCTTTTTTTGGTGCATTAAAATTAAGGAAATGTCTACTAATCATCTCTAATCATTGCTGCTACTGTCTTCTAATAGATACAATAGGATAATAGGAGTGAGGATAATACAGTACATGCTTTGAATTCCTTAGTTTTAGCTATGCAGTGTTTCAAGCAGACCGGATGGCATGAAACAGATGATAGAGCGCTCATCCATAGGGACTTGAGACTTGACTTGGACTTGCCCCTCAAAGACTTAAGACTTGACTTGGACTTGTGATCAAAGACTTGAGACTTGACCTGGACTTGCAAAAAATGACTTTTGAGCATCCCTGGAGTGGAGGTCTTCTATTATTAGAAAGCTGAGACCCAGACCGGTACAGACCCGATAAATATCGTGCACTGGGTGGAAGGCAGGGAGACACCCTGGACAGGCCGAACACAGATAGACAGGGACTCACTAGCCCTGTTCGAAAACGGTCCCTATTACAGAAATAGTGGACTATATAGTGTGTTGGCCATTTTGTACTAGCGTCCAAATTCTCAACTGTTAATTTGATACAAGATTCAAGATTTTTATTGTCACAACGTAGTACAAGTATCACGTGTGAAATTCTTGTGCTGTAGACTCCGTTACAACAAAATAACAGGGCATATAGATGCAGGAAAACAAGAGAAACAACAAGCAATAACAGTAAAGCAATAAAAACAAGCCAGAAACACTGACATATTCACTGCACATAGGTGCAAATAGCATAAACATAATTAAACATTCTGTTTGCACAGGTGCAAATAACATAGACATAATTAATTAAACATACGTAATGGTATTATTTGTGTATGTTAAGGAGTCTCGTGGCCTGCGGGAAGAAACTGTCCCTCAAGCGATTTTAGTCACTATATAGTCCACTATAGAATACCCACAATGCACTGCGATTTCTAGTGAACAGAGAATGTACCCTACATTTTCTCCCACAATGCAATGCTGTCATGTTTACCAAAGGAGAAGAAGAGCGAGGTAGTGTCCGAAACTCATTTGATCGTTCCCCAAATAGTTCACTATGATAAACACTACATGGAGAATAGTGAGTGAATGAACGAGTGAACCGTTCCGAACACGGCTCCTGTTACGATTTAATTTAGAGCTTCCAATCCACCTGTCTCTGGACTGCAGGAGGAACCCATGACCAGTTTTACTATTATTAATTTTTAAGGGGGATGCAGGATTCTGTATCCTTTTCACGTGGGCATCCAGAAGGAATGGGCGGCTGTAGCTCGGGAGGTAGAGCGGGTCGTCCACTAATCGCTTTGGATAAAAGAGGTCGGTGGTTCGATTCCCGGCTCCTCCAGTCTGCATGTCGAAGTGTCCTTGGGCAAGACGCTGAACCCCAAATTGCTCCCGTTGGTGTGCCAGCACCCTGCGTGGTAACCTGCCGCCATCGGTGTGTGAATGGGTCAATGTACCTACTGACTGTAAAGCGCTTTGGATAAAAGCTCTATATAAATGCAGGCCATTTACCATTTACCAAGGAATTTCGGAGGAAGGATTCGGTCCATATGATGTCTGTTCCTGGTTCCTACAGTAACTGAGCGGTATCTAAATTATACAAGGAAGTCTTATGGAAATGTAACTTTAACTGAATGAAAATTCACTTCCTTTCAACTCCAACAATCCCCTTGCTTGCATTCAGAAAGGAAGATCTAAACATCATCACCACAAATATCTGCCACAAACTGTACAGAATAATGTGCTTGTTTAGTCTGCCTATTTTTTCTTCTGAACATGACATTAAAATTCCCTTGGTGTCCAGAAACCCCTTAAGGCACCACGGCACTTCGCCTGTTGTCAACACTCAAACTCTGTACAATTGCGACTCTAAAAGAAAAACCCTCGGTTGCAGCATCTTCTGGTTGTTGCCACTCTTCTGCGTATGTTATTCGATATTTAGTAGCTTGTCGGGGGAAATAAATTCATCAGCCTCAAGAGAGCCTTGCTCAGCATTTCTGAGATTTTACACATTGCTGCAATTGCCAGCAGCATTTACTACTGGATCTCCAACGGAGGTCCAACAGCATGTAGGAGTTTGACAGGGAAACAATCCTCACGGGAACCATAAAACCAAGGCAAAGGCGATGGGCATCAGGAGTGTGAGAACTTCAAAGCGATGGTGTTTCGCCCATAATCCAACTTTACTTTAGTGTGGCTGTTCTGCTCCGTTTAGTTTATGATGTCCAGTGAATGAATTCCCCAAAACAGAAAAGCACTTGATAATTGACATAATCTCATTAGTAGTTAGGAAAATCTCTGTCGCTACAATATAGTAAAAAATGAATATAAAATAGGCAAAACAGACGGATTTGAGAGAAGCGAGGGAACGAAAAGGTTTCTGTCTGCGCTTTGTGTGTGAGTCATTCTAACTTTTCCAGATCTCTGGCAGGAGGTTTTGTGCAGGTTGACTCGTGCCAGTAGCAATAGTGGGAAATAGACTAATGTGGAAACTGAAGCCACACGCCACAAGATGGACGACAATGGAACAGCACACACATCACGCATCCACATTCAGGGGGCAAAGCCTTTTCTCTCGACACCCAGCTTAAACACAAAGCCCAGCAGCCCCCTACGTAATTACTTTCATGGACATTGTGATAGGCTACATGTCAACGGTATGGATTTTTTCCCCTGCTCTCTTCATAATCTCACTAAAACCTCCTGCCTGCCTACGTGGTTATAATATATGTATTGCCTGTGTGAGAGACACAAATTCATACAATCTCCAACAGTCAGTTCTTTGGCAGAGATGCTCACAAGTCATTTTTTGCAAGTCAAGTCTCAAGTCTTTGAGGCGCAAATCCAAGTCAAGTCTCAAGTATTTGAGGTAGAGTCCAAGTCAAGTCTCAAGTCTTAGAGGCGCAAATCCAAGTCAAGTCTCAAGTCTTTGAGGTAGAGTCCAAGTCAAGTCTCAAGTCTTAGAGGCGCAAATCCAAGTCAAGTCTCAAGTCTTTGAGGTAGAGTCCAAGTCAAGTCTCAAGTCTTAGAGGTAGAGTCCAAGTCAAGTCTCAAGTCTTAGAGGTAGAGTCCAAGTCAAGTCTCAAGTCTTTGAGGTAGAGTCCAAGTCAAGTCTCAAGTCTTAGAGGCGCAAATCCAAGTCAAGTCTCAAGTCTTTGAGGTAGAGTCCAAGTCAAGTCTCAAGTCTTAGAGGCGCAAATCCAAGTCAAGTCTCAAGTCTTTGAGGTAGAGTCCAAGTCAAGTCTCAACTCGTTGGTTACAAGTCCAAGTCAAGTCTCAAGTCTTTGAGGGGCAAGTCCAAGTCAAGTCTCAAGTCTTTGGTCACAAGTCCAAGTCAAGTCTCAAGTCTCTTATGGATGAGTGTTCTATCATCTGCTGCATGCAATCTGGTCTGCTTAGAACACTGCAGCTAAAACTAAGGAATTCAAAGCATGTACTGTATTATCCTCACTCCTTTATCTATTAGCATACATTATCAGCATTGATTGGATGACATCAGTAGAGATTTCCTTAATGTTAATGCATAAAAAAAAAAAAGAAGATTGTTCACAAGTCCCAAAACTCAAGTCCAAGTCAAGTCTCAAGTCTTTGAGGACGAGTCTCAAGTCACTGTGAGTGAGACTTAAGTGCGACTCGAGTCCAAGTCCCCATCTCTGGTTCTTGGGAGTTGGGAGTTGTCTTTTCTCTTCACTCGAAAACAATCAAAAATGAATTACACTCAGCACTATGTGCAATCAGGGAGCTGATGGTCTTTGGTACAGACTCTTAGGTCATAGCGTCCTGTGGTCTAAAATAAACTTTAGCCTCCGTCATGTCTTCATCACGGGGAGAACACGTACTCCTGTTTCATTGCGTTTGCGTTTACATTCATTTGGAGACAGATGGAAAAAGTGTACGGATGGCGGAGGGGGAAAAAAAGCTTTTCTCTCCTCTTGGATCTCAATGGAAAACCAAACTGTCTACAGTTCTCCGCGTGTAATTATTAGGTTTTCGAGAAGCTTATACATAATTATCTATTGCAGGTTGACCGCTCAAACACCAAGCTAAGTCCCTCTCACCGACTTTTCAAATGCACTCCATATGACGACGCAGCGACGGATAATGTAACACATCTTGTGGTGTGGCGTTTCCAAAGGGGAACGTCTCGACGTGTGATGGTATTCTTCTGTTGTTTTACACCCTGGCAGCTACTGTTCAAACTGGGGGTTTTAAACCTGTTTATTTTTGTACCGAGTCTTGGCAGTTAATTTGCTCAGGAGAAGACAGATTTGGTTTCCCTTAACTGTGTTTGTATTCTTTAAAGAACTATTTAATTTGGCAGGGAGAGGGAGGTGTCTGCTGCCCTAAATGGGTTCTGGTCCAATTACACTTTGTACATTGTGTTCAAGATTGGAGCTCGAAAAAGCCTCTTGATTAGACCGAGAGGTTGAGATTAAAATAAAATAAAATTAGAAGCAAAAAGCATGAAATCTGGCTTATCTCAGGATTAAAAGATGTCTGTGATTTAGATTATAATACAATGACAAATTACAGATTTACAGATTACAGATTACAGATACCACAGGGTGACCAGACGTCCCCGATTTCCAGGGACAGACCCGTTTTTGGTGACCTGTCCCCGGCTGAGAGCTGTCCCCGATTGTCTACTCCTCGTCCACAGCCGGCATTACTGTCTTTCAGAGGCTCTGTAGCGGGCTAATTTTAAAAAGTATAGTGAAGAACTGATATCATATGAAACTAGAAGACCTACAGCCTCCATTGGTCCCAACCATGTCATGCTACAGATGTTATCCATTTAGTGCAATCTCCAAATGTCCAACGTTTTTGATATGAAATCAGATTTTTTCTATGGTGTTCCTCGAGGTCTTAATGTGGTATTTTGGGAGGGATATCAGTCGGCCTGCAGCATAGTTTATTATAGTACCATGCTCAAAATACATGAAACCACAATTGTCCCCCTTTTTATTTCATAGATAACAACATTGGCTATTTTAATGATATATTGACTGCAGAACTGAAAATGTCCCCGATTTCCATTTCATAAATCTGGTCACCTTACCACAGCATATCTTCTGGACTGATGTTCCCAGATTGTAGTCGTTTGTCCTACGTATTAATATGGGTGTTTCAACCATGTTTGAACAACCATTCATTGAAATGTGGGATACAAGGGGGATGTAGGTATAGGGTATGCCATTTCCCACACGAAACTCCCTCGTGTGTCGAGGTGTGCACAGTGCCATTGTTATCATATAACGAGAGAGGGACATTGGTGGCCGTGCACCGTGTCAAACAAAACTTGTGGTAATGGCCATATAAGCCACCACAGAAAGTGATGACTTAGGCCCATAGCGAACCAAACAAACGTTCTCCAACAACTGCCAACTGCCTTCTTGGCAGTTGGCAGTTGTTGGAGAACGTTTGATTTGTGTGACATCATGGCCTAAACACGGATTGAACATGTCAAATCTGACCAAACATCTGCAAACACGGAGAGACAGCCGTGTCACACCCAACAAACATCTGTGTTTGTTGGAGAATGTTTGACTGGTGTGACATATGGGCTTTACATATCTCTGCTCTGATTGGTCAGTGGCATCATCATACATGGACGATCCTAGAAAATAATCAATAGAGAGGCAAAGTGAACGTCACTTCCTGCTTCAGCACTGTACCAGAGATTTTCATCCGCCATTTATTTTCCCCATAGACATTTTGTAAAATGCGTATAAAAATAGTTTTACTTGGTCAAACCCAAACGGGTCAGAATCGGGAGAGACCATAGAACATTTCACTCGGACCAAAACTTAAAAAACACAACATCGTAAAAAAAAAAAATTCTTTAAACGCGCATTTTTTCACATTTTGGTCTGAGTGAACTGTTATGCGGTCTCTCCTGTTTCTAAATATATCTGAACTGTTTGGTTTGAACAAGTAAAACTATTTTTATAAGCATTTTACGAAATGTCTATGGGAAAATGAATGGTGGATGAAAATCTCTGGTACAGTGCTGAAGCAGCTGTTAGCACTGCCATGATACACTATAATGCACATTAGCAAACAACTTCAGACAAACACGTTATTTTTATTGTCAGTCTAGCAAGGGTACAATAATAAATGTACAGTATGTCTTTCAGGGACAGATTTGTTCACACTCTCACACAGATCTTTCCCGGTTCATGAAAGTAAAATATGTATTTCTTGAAGCGTGTCCCCTTTGAATAACATATTCACATCATGCTGATTCAACATGATATCCTGGGCAATAGCACTAACTCATTTCTCTGGACCTCTACATATACATGTACATAACGTATAGCACCAGAGACTCACGCAGACATCACAGACATGGAAACTATTCCAGACACACCGCAACATAAACACATAATGAACGTCACAGACCCCCTACCCCCCCCAACAAAAAAAAAATAGCAATGACTAGTTTCCTGAGTTCTGAAAATCAGAGGAAAATTCCAGCTGTCTTTACAGAAAAGGGACCAGAAGTATAGCTGGCCGGTGCCCCATTCTCACTCTGGCAAACAGCTGGTGTCCAGGAATGAGATGTTTAGGTGGAAATACCAACTCAGACTTTCAACCTTTTTCCCGGGCTCCCTGCTGCTAATGTGATTTACCGTAGGGGCTAGGGCACCGTTCCAGGAGCGGGGTCGAGAGCTGCCGAGGGTCCCCGCACGCTGAGTGTCTTTCCTCTGCCAGGCGCAGGTAAACACGCCCCCCCGTGGACGCTGACAGCCATCAGACCTGACCAATTACACCGTTTATGAGCGCCCGAGTCCGTTCGGTTCCCCGTAAGACCTGTGGTTACAACGATGACGACTTCAGGTTGAAGATATGACGGCGGTACAAGTCTTATATGGTCTGTCTGCCATCATATACATTGGTCACATGCTTTTTGTGAGGTTTTAATGCTTAATGTCTGTCATTATTATGCGGTTTCACCTGCTCCTGTGCCTGACTAGAAGCTGTGACCCCATACACCTGGCATCAACATGTGTTTTTGGGTGATCAGATTGCAATCAGAGAGTGCTTGACTCCACCTTGACCTGATTACATTTACACCTGGTGTGTGGGTCTCCAGTGTCCACATTGATCGGATCAGGCAAGCTCCGTAGCGTAGAGAGCAGCAGCAAAACAGTAGTGAGTGTTGTATGTGGATTGAGAAGGCATTTGCATTTACACTTGCGTTCAATGTCACAATGTGTCCCTGACCACCTGCGGAGGTGGTTTGGCCAGATCGGATCACAATCTGTCCTCACACAAACACACGCGTGCGTGCACACACACACGCACAAATGTGTAGTGGGTGCATTTACACCTGTACCTTCATGTGGTCACGCACTATCCGATTATAACCTGACCACCAAAAACACACTTTAATGCCAGATGTAAATGGGGTCACAGGACACATATCTGACGTAATACCCGACATGTATGATCAGAGAAACATAACTTTCAGTTACGTCAAGTCCATTTTATTTGTACAGCACATTTCATACACAGGTGCATAAGCTCAATGTGCTACACATTTATTTTGATAGCAATAGTGACAATAGAGAGTCAAAGTGGAACGTCACTTCCTGCTTCAGCACTGTACCACAGATTTTCATCCACCATTTATTTTCCCATAGACATTTCGTCAAATGCTTATGAAAATAGTTTTACTTGTTCAAACCAAACAGTTCAGATATATTTAGAAACAGGAGAGATCGTAGAACATTTCACTCGGACCAAAACGTAAAGAAAATGCGCATTTAAAGAAAATACTTTTTCGATGTTTTTTTTAGTTTTGGTCCAAGTGAAATGTTCTATTGTCTCTTCCGATTCTAAATATAGCCGAACCGTTTGGTTTGACCAAGTACAACTATTTTTATAAGCATTTTACGAAATGTCTATGGGAGAATAAATTGCGGAAGAAAATCTCTGGTACAGTGCTGAAGCAGGAAGTGACGTTCACTTTGCCTCTATAAACAGATAAGGAAATGCCTGTACAGTATACAATAACTATTCACCCACAAATATAACACACACACACACACACACACACACACACACACACACACACACACAAAGCAGCAGCGCTCACACATGCAGACTACAGTAGAGATACACAAAGGCACGTGTGTGCACGCACACACACACACACACACACACACACACACACACACACACACACACACACACACTGTATCCAAAGGCCTGAGAAAAAGATTTTAACGTTGTTTTTACAAGAGGATCCTTCCAGCTCTCCATGGAGCAAGGATCCACAGATTTAGAGGATTAAATGGTTGTTTTTGGCCTGAGGTATGATGGCCCCATTAGTCCTAAGTGCATGAAAATCATATCTCTCACGTCTTCTCTTCCCACTTTCACACATGCAATAGTCTTTATCCACTGTTAACTGCTACCTGCTGAAGTATTAGAGGGAGGGGGGTGAAATTTACACCCTATGTGCTGTCATAAATCTGACTAAGGAGATTGTAAATGGACACTTTTAGAAGCGATCATTAAAACGTGTTGGTTTCAGCTGGTTTTGATAAGACATCTCTGTGGATCTGGGCTACTGGACCACTGATAGCTTCTCCAAACCACTGTGTATTCATCACCTTGGTGTATGTTGACTCGCCAACTAAAGCGAGCCTGGCAGACTGCTAACCAAATGTGTCTTGGCGATCGGCCCCGCAGTAAAGTGTTGTGAAATCGTGAAAATATGGACGTTCCTATTCTCCCGATAATAAATAAATAAAATTAAATAATGAAAATGCTCAAAACTAGGACGGCACTTGGAGAGCCAGTGGGATCTGGATCCACTCCCAAATGTAATAGGTTCTTCCTTGGCCCGTGCTACACGCTTCCGAAGTTTCATGAAAATCAGGCCAGTCGTTTTTCCATAATCTTGCTGACAATCAGACAAACAACCCCCTGCAATCAGACCCCCCCCGCAAACACCACCCACTACCTCCTCCTGAACTCAGCTGAACCCCCCCCCCCCCATAAAACTGTAACTCATATCGAATTTAATGCCTGTTTACCTGGGACTGTAAATTCATGTAAATTCCCTGCACATTTAATGCCTATTTAACTTAGACTGCAAATTTAATGTACATTCAATGTAAACTCATATTTAACTCTGACTGTAAATTCATGTAAATCCACTGCCTATTTAACTAAGTCTGTAAATATCATGTAAATTCAACGTAAATTCATATTTATTATCCATGGAACACTCCTCATGTACATATTGTGTATATTTACTCGATTTGATTGCACTTGCAACTTTGTGATTGTCTTTAGTTATCTTCCTACTTCTTATCTCTGTATATTGACCTGATGGCTACGCTGCATACAGACACTAAGACAAATTCCTCCTGTGTAACTTGCATACTGTGGCAATAAAAGTGATTCTGATTCTGATTCTGAACAAACAAACAAACAAACAACACTGAATACATACAGTAACCTCCTTGGCGGAGGGACTAATGTATTTAGAGAGCACACCACACCACACACATGACATATGGTTTTGATTGGGTAATCCATGTAATATTCCTCTGCCTTGCCTCAAGCCCCTCCACTATGATCCAATACCTCTGTTGTGCATTATTACATCTTAATTGATTTATGTCACAATCAATCAAGCCAACTGTCTGGATTTGAACAACACTATATTGCACTCGCCCCCATGTGGTGGGAACATGCCACTGCTTTCAGGCGACCTGCACTAATCACACGCTGAACGTGAAGCACTTTTGATTACCGGCTCAATCAAATGCAATCGAGACTGGAGTTGGCGTGCAATCAAAGTACGTGCAATCCCCAGCCGTTGGGGATTCAAACCATTTGTCTGTTGACGTACGCAACACAACCAGACAACCAAACAGGAAACAGCAGGCCTGCGAGAGCAGACGCATCGTGATGTTTACTTGTCAAATGAATCCCTCGGTTGTTGAAGATCACAGGGGAGACTCTTTAGTTGTGAAACCCCCACAAGTGCTTCTGATGCCGTCATGACATCAGACATTACACAAATAATGCTTCTCCAGAGAGGAGTTCCCCTGATACATTTTCCACTTTTCAAAGAGCTGACCTGCCTTTCTGACCCCCGAGTGTGGACGAGCATGACTCAAGCGTCTATTTTTTTGCGTTTGGCAGCTAGGATGTACACTGGGAGTGGATGGAGAAGTTTGCAGAAGGTTCAGTAGCATTCCTCTGCTTTATGATAAGCCGGCGCCTGTTAGTGCTAAGACCCGGGGTGAGGACTTCAGGCTGGTTAGAAGCTGTGTAAGCAAGGAGAAAGAAGACGCACTAATTGAAGAAAGAGCGTTTGGACTTAGCTCCGCTCGAGGAACTGTTGCTGGACTCCTTGCACTGCCTTTGAGGTGGGAAGATCAGACCACACAGGCACACATCCAGACCGGTTCTGTTTGCTTGTTTTCTTCTGATCTGGACAGCACATCTAAGCGGCACGTGTGTGAACATCAAGGGTTTGAAAAATGTGAATTCCATGATTTCTGCGGTTGACGGGCTGAGGGAGAGGGAGAATTAATGGACGATTCAGATGTTTGTGCTGTGTTTTTTTTCTGGATCCTGATGAGCCACAGATGGGCCTTTAAAATGTTATCAGATTGCAAGGTAATGGTCATACAAGCCCCCATAGCAAGTGATGGCCTTACATGGCCTCTGCGAGGAGGATCAACCTATTCCCCCCAGTTCCCCTCCCCCCCCCGAACAGGCGTCCCGACCGACCAGAGGAGGCACTCGTGCAGCGACCAGGACACGTACCCTTAATTCCGGCTTCCCACCCGCAGACACGGCCAATTCTACCCGTATGGACGGCTGACCAAGCTGGAGGTAGCACAGGGGCTCGAACGTGCGACCCTCGGACGCCCTTAATTGCACTGCTAATTTCACATTAGAATTAAAGAGAAGGGGTGTTTTAGAGGCTTCGCATCAACACCAGGCCGGCCGGCTCCCGGACCCAGCGGTCCTGCTAGACCCCTGGGCCAGGATCAAACTCAAACCCCTGAAAGTAACCAGGGGTCTGCGCTCGTCAAGCCCAGTAGTGAATTCAAACCAGAGTCTGGGCCCTGCTTCAAGCCCACCTCTTTAACACATTGAGTGCCAGCGACGCCATATGGCGTCATTAGAAATTTACCGTAGAGTGCCAGCGACGCCAAATGGCGTCAATAACTCGAAATTGTTTTTTTGACGGGGGGGTGTCGATCTCAGCTTCTTACATCGCCTCTTACAATATGAGAGCTATTGAATGTGTCTAACCTATTTTACAGAACCCTTAGGTGGCGACAGCGCACTCCAGATGAGAGAAAGTATAGTTAAACACACAGAAGAAGTCGTTGTGGAAAAGGAAATCGCATCGCATCCGTCCGTATGCAGCTGCTTCATTGAAGCATAACGTAGCTGTGCCCCTGCAGCAGCCAATCTGCTGTCACAATTGAGCACCTCGTGTCCGCTGCAACAGCCCATTCGCATGATCAGCCGTGGAGTTCTCAACTGGAAGCTGGTGACATACACGCGGCTGTAAAAAAGCTGGATCTAGCGGACTTTTCACTGCTGAGCACACGCAGAGCAAACGCACTCACAGCAGAGCCGAGCAGAGCAGAGAGCTACTCCTCCCACAACGGGGGGGGGGGGGGGGGGGGGGGAGGAGGGGGGGAGGTGGGACACGCAGGACACTACAGCATACAACAGACCCAGGCAGCTGCAGCATTACATCAGAAAATATTAGCAATGAGTCAATGATGTGCTTGAAATCCTTCCTTTCACAAAAGGGTCATTATCTCAGCTCGTAGAAAAAAAGGGCTGTTTTTGCTCAAATCAAGCTATCTTCTCCGGCTCATAACTAAAGAACGGAAAATGGGATCAATAAACTTTTTTTTGCAGGTGATAGAAGAGAGTCTCATCGTTATTTGTGCGTGTTCAGTGTTTACATAGTAATTATTAAAGAAATTATATGACTGTTTTAAAATGCATTGCGGCCTATGTGGCACAGTACAGCACCTTTTGCCCAAGGGCCGTGGCACTCAAAGTGTTAAAAACGGGCAGCGGGCCGCAGTTTAGTTTAGTTTAGTTTATTAAAGGATCCCCATTAGAAGGACATGAATGCACCTCTAATCTTCCTGGGGTCCTGGACATAGAAAATACAAACATATAATAATAAAAAAAAAAAAAAAGACTCAACATAAGATAAAAAGACAATTAGACACACTGATTGTAAACAACACAAACTAATACGGTCAACAGATATACAACTGAATGAAAATATGAAATGACGTGTTAACAGTACAATTAAACACACTAGACAGAGAAAAAAACCACTGAACAGATTGACAAAAGCTATTTGGCATGGCAAGGTATTGCTTTGTTAGCTTTCTAAAAGTAGTTTTATTGTTAACTCATTGAGTGCCAATGACGACTTTAGTCGTCAATTCAAATAGTGACGTAGAGTGCCAAAGACGACTAAAGTCGTCAATTGCAGAGCAGCACACAACACCCAGACAGACCCAGACAGCAGGACAGGATTGACAAACGCAAGCCAGAATATCCGATGCCCACCAGCACCAAATCAAGACCAGCAAGAAGCTGCAACCAGCAGCGCACGCAGGGGCCAGCGCTGCTGGTTGTAGCTAAAAAATATTATTCTGCCAAACAAAATTCCCTGGCCTTCACTGTTTTATTGAAGGAAATTATTTTTGAGGTGTGACTACATTAGAAAAGATTAGCTTCAGAGTCAGTGATGTGCTTGAAATGTTTAATTTCACAAAAGGCCCATTATCTCAGCTTCTAGAAAAAAATTGCTGTTTTTGGATGAATCAAGCTATCTTCTCCGGCTCATAACTAAAGAACGGAAAATGGGATCAATAAACTTTTTTTTGCAGATGATAGAATAGAGTCTCATCGTTCTTTGTGCATGTTCAGTGTTTACATAGTAATATCACACAATATTCTGTGGGCCTCGAGAAATCACTGAAAACGCTCTGAAACTCTGGCACTGGGAGCGTCCGTTCTCCAAAAGTGGCTGGCACTCAATGAGTTAATAAGGTGAAACAGGGAATGAGTGTTATTTCCATAGTGCCTCGCCACCTTTATGGCACAGCGGGGACATAATAAACAATAAAGAAACGGCTCTGAAATTTGTCACGGGCCCCGTTTGGTGCCCTTCAACTTGGCCCCAAATGGAAACCAAATGGACATGAAAGGCACTTCATGTTCATTGGCGGGGACAGAGAAGGAATATTCAAATCTACAGCGTCGGCCAAACTGACTCCCTCGATCAGTTCACTGAATGATTCAGGGGGGAAATTATACGTTTTGAATGCATTTCCTCGTTTCTTTTACGAGAGGCAGAAATATGCACGACTAATTAGCTATTGTAAAGAGAAAAAAGAGAGTGAGATGGTGAACGCTTGCAGATCTTCTGTCCGCACACAGGACAGCACCGTGGCTCAATGGTTAGCGCTGTTGCCTCACAGCAAGAAGGTCCCAGGTTCGAACCCCGGTCCGTCCCAGGTCCTTTCTGTGTGGAGTTTGCGTGTTCGTGTGGGTTTTCTCCTGGAGCTCCGGGTTCCTCCCACCATCAAAGACATGTACTGTATGTTAGGGTTAAGGCCTTGGCCACACTGATCCGTCAGAAAATGGACAGAATTATTGAACGGACAGATGTCTGTCCGATGCATTGTTTTATTTTGATGTCAAACCGTTCGCCTCGGAGGGACAAACGGGAGGCAGACTTTCCTCGGCGCGGGGGGGCGATGAACGGCGTTGCCACGGCGTACAGGGCGACCAGCGAGCCCCCCCGGCAGCCCTGTAACCACCAGACCCACTCCACCTCTGCTCCTTTGACATTGTTCTCCCGGCGGTGTCTCAACAAACAGCTGATCTTGTTGTGTGGCATGATCCTGCTGCCGTTGTCGACGTTAACGTTACAACATACACATATACGTTGAGCTGAATTATTACCACAAATGTACGCCTATTTTTACCAACATCATACCTTTTTGTTTTTGTAATCTTTTGAAGTCACGTTGTACAACAGCGGGATGGTGAACACAGCATTACTTATAGCCTCCTTCACCGCCTCGGCCGCCATCTTCTTTGAAAAGTTGAAACGAATCTCGGAACGCCCGCTCTCGAGACCTCGACTCCGATTGGCTAAACGGAGAGTGACTATCCGACCATCCGATACGTCCATCCAGAAAAAGTTCATCCCTCTTCAACTTTCTGTCCATGAAAACGTATGCACATTTTCTGGATACGTACGCTTCTGAGTGCTCCACGGACAGTCGGGACAGCTGGCATTGAAAATGAATGGAAGTGAACAGAGAAATGAACGCACACGAACAGACACCACGGATCAGTGTGGCCAAGGCCTAATACTCCTGTCAGTGCCCCTGACCAAGGCACTGGCAAAAAGAACTGGAGTTGGTCCCCGGGCGCTGCACTGCGGCTGCCCACTGCTCCTAGTTCTAGGAAGGTTCCTAGTAGAGGATGGGTCAAATGCAGAGGATGAATTTCTCCATGGGAATAAATAAAGGATAACTTAACTTTCATTGATGTCACATAAGGAGGAGAATACGCACAGGAGAAGACAAATATAATGGTCCTTCTAAGGGGAAGACATATTAGTTTCATATCTGTTTGTGCTGCGATGCCGTTATGTGATTGAATGTGGGGAGCTGTTTCCAGTGTTTCTCTTTATTTTCAGCTCTATTGGATTGAAAAGGTCTGCTAGCTTAACTGCTAGCACATGTTACGCCTTTGTGCTGCTGTCACTGACTTCATGTGTGAGTGTGTTGTTTTCCAGACCATGTGTGCGGTGAATGTGTGTGCGCGAGAGAGTGTGTGTGTGCGTGTGCGTGCGTGCGTGTGTGTGTGTGTGTGTGTGCCCCTGGTTTGCCAGTTTTGCTCATTAAATGTGTGCAAGCCTCAACCTAAACCACCTTATATGTCTCTATAAGCAGTGTTGGGCAAGTTACTTTCAAAATGTAATATACTACATATTACTAGTTACTCTCATTTGAAAGTAATACATTACTTTACAATATCACTTGTCTGTGTAGAGTAACTTGTTACTCATTACACTACTTTTGCATTACTTTCACCAAAATAATGGCAGTAGCACAATGACGTCGCCGCCCCGGAACCATCCCGAAATATAATTTCAACCGCTTGAAGTCAGTGTAAACAATCCAAATTTCTAAATGTTATCCTTTTTCCTTATCATCTATAGTCGTTATTTGCATAAAAACACATACTTTGATTAGGAAATGATTGTGTCTTTATTTATATGCTTTGATTAAAAAAAAGTAACTCAATTTGTAAGTTTTGTTATTTGACAAAGTAACTGGTATAATATTACAGAAATCCTATTGGTATTAAGTTATATTACTGAGTTACTGCTAAAAGTAATATATTACATGTAATCTATTACTTTTGTAATGAGTTACCCCCCAACACTGTCTATAACTGACATAATCTATCACCTCCATAACTTCCTAACATCCGTTATCACTTAGAGTGACTGTAGAGAGGTTACCGACAGCAGAGAGGGAGGATATGCCATATTTAACACATTTTCTAGTCAAAGTAAACCAAACCTTTCATTCAGAAGCATCTCTCTTGTTGACAGTGACATGAGTTAGTGTGCAGAAAGTGCTGCGAGGGATGTAAGGATGGGGGCTTTTTCCCATCGGAGGACTCCATAAATCCACCCCGCATGACCGGCAGGTGAAATAATAGAAGGAGTGAGGGATTCTGGGAAGGCAAAGTAGACGCAGAGACGATGAATGAGAAACCAGTGGAAAATGCGTTAAGGAGAAAGTGAGAGCAGAGAGATGCGCCTGTGTGTGTGTGTGTGTGTGTGTGTGTGTGTGTGTGTGTGTCGAGTAAACTGTGGAATTGTCTGCTCACTTTCAGTCTGTGGCTGGGCGACGCATCAGCTACACACAGAAAACACACACACACACACACACACACACAAAAACACACACACACACACACACACACACGCACACACACACACACACACGCACACACACACACACACATCCACACACACACTGTATATCGTGTTGCAGGGCATACATTGCAAAAACTGCAACTGCATTGCAAAAAGTTGTATCTTTACACAAAAAAAGAGTCTGGATGCAAGTTGTACCCAGGCGTAGCCCCAAAGCATGTAGGCAAAGTCAACGTCACTGCCTGCTTCAGCACTGTACCAGAGATTTTTATCCGCCATTTATTTTCCCATAGACATTTCGTAAAATGCTTATAAAAATAGTTTTACTTGGTCAAACCAAACGGTTCAGCTATACTTAGAATCAGGAGAGACCATAGAACAGTGATACTCAACTTGCGGCCCCGCGGGCGCCCCCTGTGCGGCCCGCAATGGAATTGCATTTTTTCTTTTTCTTTTTTTTTACAGTGCACCTGAACGCAACATGCAAGATACCCGCTGAATAAGTGTCCAAATGTTCATGTCATTCTGGCCAATACTCCACTTCTGTTATAGCATTTCAGTCTGGAATATGGAATATCTTTCAATAATCTATGATTTAGCTGCTAAATTGTCAAATACCGCCGTCTGCTCGCTACCCAGGCACTTATGTATGTACTTAACCTAACTAACTATCCGGTGTGCACAACATTGTCAGACTAAACTCCGGCTGACACCCCAAAAACCTACAGTCCGCTACAGAAAAATGTATATTGATTGTTTATTAACTGGCCCCTGGCCTTCTATCATTTCACGAAAGTGGCCCCCGGGCAAAGCAAGTTGAATATCCCTGCCATAGAACATTTCACTCAGACCAAAACAAAAAACAACAACATAGAAGAAATATTTTCTTTAAATCCGCAATTTTTTTACGTTTTGTCTGAGTGAAATGTTATGCGGTCTCTCCTGTTTCTAAATATATCTGAACCGTTTGGTTTGAACAAGTAAAACTATTTTTATAAGCATTTTACGAAATGTCTATGGGAAAATAGATGGCGGATAAAAATCTCTGGTACAGTGCTGAAGCAGGAAGTGACGCTCCACTTTGGCTCTCTATGCTAGCTAGCTCGCTAGGAAGCATTAGATTGTGGACTGTTGGTCAGACTGTTGGTTGTCCTGTTTTATTCCATGTTTGACCTCCGGAGTCGTAACATTTCCGCTTTTGCTACATTACTTTCAGCCTGAAAACCCCCATCTCTCTCTTTTAGTGATAGAACTTATTGATTTCTCTTTCAGTTCAGTTCAGTTCAGTCTGCTTAATCAATATTAGCTGAACAGCATTACACATATTACATGCCACACTGTAGCATCGATGTGTGCAAGCCTAGTCACACAGCTGTGTAGACTATAGGCTACCACAGTGGTTCCCAAAGTGGGGGTTGGGACCCCCATGGGGGTCGTGGGACACCACTGGGTCGGTCGCAAGATGATTTCCAGAATGTGTCAAATTGGCCTAAAAAATATGTGAACTACAAAATGTGTGATAAACAATTTAAAAACTAAAAAAAGAGCACATTTTAACCATCATTGTTTCCTTTGTTTACCAAATTTGCACCAATGTTTGTACTGTATGCTTCAACCACCTCCAGGGATAGTGAGGGTCGCCAGCCTCTGGCACGGTTATTTTGTCGGTCAGGGGCTGAAAAGTTTGGGAACCTTTGGGCTACCGGAGATAATAATAAAAGAAAAAAAGTTTAGTATTGCATTTTTTAATCAAGCAATTAACTATTTCTTATCCGAATACTCGATTAATCGATGGAATAATCGGTAGAATATTCGATTACTAAAATAATCGATAGCTGCAGCAGCGCTATAATCTGAACCACACCTCTTTCTCCCCCACTCGCTCCTGCACTTCCTAGTTCTCTCTTCTTCTGTCACCACGTTTTGCTCACCTCTATCCATTCTTCTTCTTCTTCTTCTTCTTCTTCTTCATCCCCCTGCAGATAGGAGGAAGTGGTCTGTGTGCAGACTGTGGCTGGCTGGAACATTGTGCCGTGCACTTGGGAAACCGAAATCTGAGCTCCAGTGCATTAAATGTTCCACTAGAGCAACCATTTCTGTGAGGGGGAATCATGCGGTGGGCCAGTGTTACAGGATCCAAAGAGGGGGACTCAGCCAGGGGAGAGAGAGAGAGAGAGGGAGAGAATGAGAGAGGGAGAGAGAGAGAGAGAGGGGCGGGAGAGAGAGAGAGACAGGGAGAGAGGGGGGGGGGGGAGAGGGAGAGAGAGATAGGGAGAGAGAGAGGGGGGGGAGATAGGGAGAGAGAGAGAGGGGGGGGAGAGAGAGAGAGAGGGGGGGGGGGGGGGAGAGGGAGAGAGGTGATAATGGGGGGAACTGGTTATTACTGTAGTAGAAATAAGGGCCCTGGCATTTGTCGCATGTCATCTCTCTCTCATTCTCTCTCTCTCTTTCTCTCTCTCTCATTCTCTTTCTCTGTCTCTCTCTCATTCTCTCTCTCTGTCTCTCTCATCCTCTCTCTCTCTCTCTCTCATTCTCTCATTCTCTCCCTCTCTCTCATTCTCTCTCTTTCTCTGTCTCTCTCTCATTCTCTCTCTCTCTCTCATTCTCTCTCTTTCTCTGTCTCTCTCTCATTCTCTCTCTCTCTCTCTCTCTCATCCTCTCTCTCTTTCTCTCATTCTCTCTATCTCTCTCTCTCTCTCTCTCTCTCTCTCTCTCTCTCTCATTCTCTCTCTCTCTTTCTCTCTCTCTCATTCTCTCTCTTTCTCTGTCTCTCTCTCATTCTCTCTCTCTCTCTCTCATCCTCTCTCTCTTTCTTTTTCTCTGTCTCTCTCTCTCTCTCTCTCATCCTCTCTCTCTTTCTCTCATTCTCTCTATCTCTCTCTCTCTCTCTCTCTCTCTCATTCTCTCTCTCTCCTGTCAACTATCCAACACAAAGCAGAAAAATGCAGGGGGGGGGGCAAAGTAAAAGAAATAAGGCAAATGCAGTGCAAGAGAAGCAGCGATGTGTGTGTGTGTGTGTGTGTGTGTGTGTGTGTGTGTGTGTGTGTGTGTGTGTGTGTGTGTGTGTGTGTGTGTGTGTGTGTGTCGTTTGAGGACATAGGAAGACAGCGCCTCCTGTTGACAGACTTTGGATCCAAGTCATAGTTTTTGCCATGTTTTATTCTAAGCCAGCATTTTGGGTCCGAGGCTCAGTGATTTGAAGCAGCAGCAGCAGCAGCAGCTGAGGCTGGAGAGGACAGGCCAGCCAGGCCCTGGAACCTGTGTCCTGTGGATGTGTAGACTCGCCCATCACCAATTTACTCACAGAGTTAAATCTATCTCATCATGACTAAGATAGGAGCCTTAATTGATCATAATTAACGATTAACGAGCAGATATGGATTGTCATGCAGCATCCATTGTGTGTTTTTGTTGCATAGTTGAGTCTGTTTGTTCGCTGATTGCGACAGTTCCTCAGGTGCTGAGTGGTGCGTTTCTATAGCCCGGAAAGGTCAAGCCAACCATTAGCTTATGAAGGAAGAATTCAGCTTGTGAGTAGCTGAACAGGACGATCCAGACGAAGGCTTTTGAACTTCTGTGCAAGCAGCTTCACACCAGCAGGGATGGTCCTCCCATTGTCTCTGCTGTTGCTTCTGAACTGCTGGGTGGGACCATTTCCAGGCTGAGGTGATCAATCACTCCATTAGCTTTAAGGTGAGCGTTCTGATGTTTGGGCCCAATTCGACAAAATATCTGATCCACTTGATGAACGCAAATGTCTGATTTGACAGATAAAACCCATCATGGAACCACTCATTGGCCTGTAGATGTTCTGTAAAAGGTTATGTAGATGATGCCATAAACGTGTCCGTCCACTACGTTCTCGCGCACCTATAGACACTGCAGGAACCTACGCCAGGATCCTGTTTGTGGACTTTAGCTCGGCCTCTGATACGATCACCTCCTCCATGAGAAGCTCTCCCAGGCCAGCTGGGTGTGCCCGGCTGTCCACGGACCTCCTGACCAACGGGAAGCAGCACGTAAGGCAGCAGAAGCATGTCGCCCACTCCCGGACCATCATGGCCGACCCCTCTCACCCAGGTCATAAACTCTTTGAGGCTCTCCCCACTTGGCAGAAGACTGGCAGTAACAGAAACTCTCATCACAGCGACAGCTTCTTCCCAACTGCCATCCATCCACCTCCACCAGGGGGTTCCTCCGTACATAACCCCCCACTAAAAACATGCAGAAGATCATCATCCGACCAGTGACGACAACATCTGAAGTTGGTCCAATGATGGTCCCCGGGCGCTGGAAAGAAAAAGCGACCACTGCTCCTGGCCTGCCCCCCGGAGGAAAGGACAAGCCTGGATGGGTCAAATGCAGAGGACATATTTCACCGGCCACCGTCAGCATGAGTGTGTGTTGTGGCCGCATGCATGTGTTGAAGTGTGTTCGTGTGACAATAAAGACGGGCTTCCGTCTGAAATCGTGTTTTTTAATCGTGTTCTTCAAAGAGACCCAGAAGCCCCCACAAATTAGGACTTTATCACTCCCCCGATTTTGGTGTTGTTTGGATGAGCATTCATCATCATCGCATCAGCCTCTTCTGACCCCGCATGCTTTGAACGGGCACTGCACTCGTATAAACCAAGCCTGAGTTCAGTTTCCATGGCACAGCAGAGGGTAAGCTGCATCCGTCACTTCATCAGGTTTTTCCAATTAAAGAAAAAATAAGAATAAAATAAAAACACTTTTCTTTCCCCTAGTTCCTTTCCTTCTCTCCTTCTTTTATAGGAAAGAATGCAACGCAATGACTCATGACAGCCAGCAGGGTGTAGGAGGATGTTCCCTAGCTCTTAAAACTTCTCATGCATTTAAAGAGAAGGAAAGATCCCTTTTACAATCTTGAGCCGGGCCATGCAAAGAGGCACCGTGTGCACTGTTACAGCCTATAGTCCAGTCTGTTACCGTGTGCACTGTTACAGTCTATAGTCCACTCTGTTACCGTGTGCACTGTTACAGTCTATAGTCCACTCTGTTACCGTGTGCACTGTTACAGTCTATAGTCCACTCTGTTACCGTGTGCACTGTTACAGTCTATAGTCCAGTCTGTTACCGTGTGCACTGTTACAGTCTATAGTCACTCTGTTACCGTGTGCACTGTTACAGTCTATAGTCCACTCTGTTACCGTGTGCACTGTTACAGCCTATAGTCCAGTCTGTTACCGTGTGCACTGTTACAGTCTATAGTCCAGTCTGTTACCGTGTGCACTGTTACAGTCTATAGTCCAGTCTGTTACCGTGTGCACTGTTACAGTCTATAGTCCAGTCTGTTACCGTGTGCACTGTTACAGTCTATAGTCCAGTCTGTTACCGTGTGCACTGTTACAGTCTATAGTCCAGTCTGTTACCGTGTGCATTGTTACAGTCTATAGTCCACTCTGTTACCGTGTGCACTGTTACAGTCTATAGTCCAGTCTGTTACCGTGTGCACTGTTACAGTCTATAGTCCAGTCTGTTACCGTGTGCACTGTTACAGTCTATAGTCCACTCTGTTACCGTGTGCATTGTTACAGTCTATAGTCCAGTCTGTTACCGTGTGCACTGTTACAGTCTATAGTCCACTCTGTTACCGTGTGCACTGTTACAGTCTATAGTCCAGTCTGTTGCCGTGTGCATTGTTACAGTCTATAGTCCACTCTGTTACCGTGTGCACTGTTACAGCCTATAGTCCAGTCTGTTACCGTGTGCATTGTTACAGTCTATAGTCCACTCTGTTACCGTGTGCATTGTTACAGTCTATAGTCCACTCTGTTACCGTGTGCATTGTTACAGTCTATAGTCCAGTCTGTTACCGTGTGCACTGTTACAGTCTATAGTCCACTCTGTTACCGTGTGCATTGTTACAGTCTATAGTCCAGTCTGTTACCGTGTGCATTGTTACAGTCTATAGTCCACTCTGTTACCGTGTGCACTGTTACAGCCTATAGTCCAGTCTGTTACCGTGTGCATTGTTACAGTCTATAGTCCACTCTGTTACCGTGTGCATTGTTACAGTCTATAGTCCACTCTGTTACCGTGTGCACTGTTACAGTCTATAGTCCACTCTGTTACCGTGTGCATTGTTACAGTCTATAGTCCACTCTGTTACCGTGTGCATTGTTACAGTCTATAGTCCACTCTGTTACCGTGTGCATTGTTACAGTCTATAGTCCAGTCTGTTACCGTGTGCATTGTTACAGTCTATAGTCCACTCTGTTACCGTGTGCACTGTTACAGTCTATAGTCCAGTCTGTTACCGTGTGCACTGTTACAGTCTATAGTCCAGTCTGTTACCGTGTGCACTGTTACAGTCTATAGTCCACTCTGTTACCGTGTGCATTGTTACAGTCTATAGTCCAGTCTGTTACCGTGTGCATTGTTACAGTCTATAGTCCACTCTGTTACCGTGTGCACTGTTACAGTCTATAGTCCAGTCTGTTGCCGTGTGCACTGTTACAGCCTATAGTCCACTCTGTTACCGTGTGCACTGTTACAGTCTATAGTCCACTCTGTTACCGTGTGCACTGTTACAGTCTATAGTCCAGTCTGTTACCGTGTGCACTGTTACAGCCTATAGTCCAGTCTGTTACCGTGTGCATTGTTACAGTCTATAGGCCAGTCTGTTAGGACCTATGCATGCTTCACAAATTGCAAAAGTGACTATAAACCACTGGAGAAAATATGCTTGAAACTACACTCGCTAAATGTATATGTTGCTGAAGGGTTTGATGTGTAAATGGATTTTTTTTTTTTTTTTAAAGAAAACACTTATCTTATTGCAGTTTGTAGATTTTGTAGATGCAGAATTTTGGACGGTTTACACTGACTTCAGACGGTATTAATTATTTTTCGGGATGTTTCTGGGGCAGCGATGTCCTTCTGCTGCTGCTGCTGTTTTGGTGAAAGTAATGCAAAAGTAGTGTAATAAGCAATGAGTTACTCTACACAGACAGTAATATTGTAAAGTAACTTATTACTTTCAATTGAAAGTAACTAGTAATATGTAGTATATTACATTTTGAAAGTAACTTGCCCAACACTGCTACTCATTGCTCTTCTCGTTTGCAAATAATGTCTCCAGTTAGTGAAATAAATAATTGTGTAAGTAAAGTCAGTAGTGTGGCCGACATTTTTCAACAGCCGTTACACAATTATAGACGCAATTATACAATTACATCCTTTGGGCACTTGTTCTGGACAAACCAAATTTCCATCATTCATTAATCATTCATTCATTAATAACTGTCAAGTCAACACACGTGTAAAATGGTCTCAAAATTGACAATTTCCCATGACGTCTTCACTGCACTCGTATCTTTCAGTTGTAACACATTTTCAATAGTGTCACAAATGGATGCAAACTCACAGCAGAAAGTACACATTATTCCTGATAACTGCCATCAAATCCAGAAACTTCTTTGTAGCTATGATCTGAAATTTGATTTGAAATATAAAAAGACATAATATGAGACATCTTGGTAATGAGGCCATTCTCTATACTTCAAATGGTCTCGTATGATTTCATCCTCTAACCTCCCATCAGTTTTAATGGCAGTTGCTCTGCGCTGAGCCATCTGCTTTCTCTGATTCATCACAGTTGAAGAGTCGGGCCATAATGGCCGCCTTATTTCCACATGGTGAATTTCTGTTCGCCTTATTGTTTACATTTTGAAAGCATCGGTTCAAAATCATACGGAATAAGTGGCTGCTTTGAAAAGCCACGACTATGTGGAACATTTTAAGCCTTTTAGTAGCCGCACACTAAAACAATATGCAGGAGGAATCTCAAATCCCCATTTTTAAAACAGCCCAACCCTCATGATGTAAATGTAATAAAGTACTTTCACCACAAGAGGGCAGCCAACTATAAAATATAATCCATTCCTCCTCGTTTACAAAGCTGCCGGAGGAGCAGAATTATAAACAACAAAGCAATACAACTCATAATACAAAACAGACTTTGACATATTAAATGGAATGGTTTTGGCTGCTCCTCACAACAAAAAGGAAAATGTTAAGATGTTAAGCACACAGTTAACTTACAGTTTTTCTGCACAATTGTAATATTGTTCTATTCTATCAGAAAGGATAGTGTTGACATGTATGGATGCTGTCTTTCACTCCAGATCAAACTCAGCACAGGAGGGGAGTGAGAGCACACTGTGATGTTTCATCTCTCCTTCCACCTCCATGCTCATAGGAGAGAGGAGGATGTGGAAGTCTGGTTCTTCTGGTGACCTTCAAGTCCCCGGCCTCCTACCACCACCACCACCACCCTTCATATGATGTGTGAGCCACGCCTTCTTTAAAGGTGTGAAATGGAAAATGGAATAAAGCACACACACTTCCCAGATCCTGAAGAGGTAACGGCACGCTGTAGCACCACCTTGAGGCTGAGACTTGACAGTAGTTATTTTCACAATAGATCTGGCTCGTAATAGGAATGCCTCGTTTGCATAATTATTGTAGTTTATATGATTTTTTTGCTGGGCTATTCACCTTATGTAGCCATGCCCATTTGACCCGGTTGTGTGGCCGTATCACAACTTCCGGCTAAAAATAATAATAAAATAAAATAAAAAATGGCTGCGCTGCTCCAATATCATCTAACTCTGAATTAACTAATAATTTAGCCAATTGTATGTAACATACCAAATAAAAGCAAACGGCAATGTCTAAGAATGCAATGCCATGTAACTGGCTCGTTAAGTCTCACATTCCAGGGAATTACGTTAACGTCTGCGGGTCTTGTAGACGTAAGTGGCTCGCGCTGCCTCGGAGGAGAGAAAACTATCTGAAGCTTTCTTTGTTGGAGTCCAGGTATGTTTTACAAGAAAGTGCTCGTCATTGTCGACAATAACGTTATCTGACCTGGCTAACAGTGGATACTCTGCTTGCTTGCTGTGTACCGAGCTCAAAGTAGTAGGCTACGTTCTTTATTTTACCCCTTCACTGTCCGCTCCAAAAACAACTCTCTTATTTTGCGCAGTGACCGCCAGAAGTGTTAAAAGGACCCGGAAGAATTTGGCCCACTGTAAGGTCAGAACATAAGGTGAATAAATCAAGCTGATCTCAGGACTATAATCAAACAGATTTAAGAAACAGTCGTCTGTGATTTGAACACATTTTAAATGAATCTGTTATGATGTGTGCTCCTCATAACCCTGTGCTAAATCCATGTCAGATTTTGTAAGCTGCCACAGTCGCTTAATATGTACAACTGAGCTATCTTCACCCTTTAGTCAGTGTGGTTAAATTGTACTCCCAGGTGTATAGAGAGCCAAAGTGGAACGTCACTTCCTGCTTCAGCACTGTACCAGAGATTTTCATCCGCCATTTATTTTCCCATAGACATTTAGTAAAATGCTTGTAAAAAGAGTTTTTTACTTGTTCAAACCAAACGGTACAGATATATTTAGAAACAGAAGAGATCGCATAACATTTCACTCGGACCAAAACGTTTAAAAAAAAATGCGGTTTTAAAGAAAATATTTTAAAGGTGATGTTTTTTTTTTTTTTGGGACAGAGTCTCTCCCGATTCTAAATATATCTGAACCGTTTGGTTTGACGAAGTTTGGTTTTACTAAATGTCTATGGGAAAATAAATGGCAGAAGAAAATCTCTGGTACAGTGCTGAAGCAGGAAGTGACTCTGTCTAGATGTACAACTGAGTGGTGGCCTTATCTTCACCCTTTAGTGGTGAAATTGTACTCCAGGTGTATACAATGGCAGATTACAAATGCCCCCCCATCCCCGCCCCCCAACAGGAAACACTATTGTTCCAGACAGGAAGTGCTCAGAGTGCCATAGATAGATGACACTCCTGAGACTTCCTGAAGGAACAGAAAGAGGATGGAACTGACCACAAAGTGGGGGGGTGGTGAAAACCACCAATTAAACAACACTGGACCTGCCCACATCTGAAAAACAACTTATATCTTATAGAACCCCCCCCACACACACACACATACACACACACACACACACACACACACACACACACACTGTACATACACACACACACACACACACACACACACACACACACACACACACACACACACATACATACCTGGAACTACAGTGAACCATGGTCTAAGGATTTACAATGATCTATGATGATTAATGCAGAGACTTTTTGAACATGACAACGATGGACTTTTTATTTTTATTTTTTATTTTTTTATTTCTCTGTAAAGGAAAATAAGTTCGAAAAGTGAGATAAGATCCATGTGTTCATTACTAATTATTGATTATTCCCATAGAATAAGGGAGGAGTAGCGAAGAGGGTTGGACTTGAAATGACTGGGCGAAGGTCGGTGAGTTGGGCGACAAATAATTGCTTATAAAAGAAAAGAAAAAGAAAAAAGTGTTAAATAATATGAAAAAAACTAAAGAAAGAGAAGGGTTCATGTGTTCAGTATTGAGTTAAGATCGAATAAGGAAAGGATTGGCTGGTGTTATGTTTTTGTTTTGAACGTTTTTTTTTGAGAGTTCTGAAGTTCATGCTAGTTGGAGGAGGACCATGTGACACGTGAAGAGTTCTGCAACCATGTATAGCCGTTTAATCTATCCACTAGAGGCCCCCCTTATTTCTTTGAAAGGGGATGTCTTTCCCTCTAGGTTGTCTCTACAACACAGCCATTATAGGGTCACAATTCGGATCCTAGTACAGGGAGTCACCTATATGTTTAAATGTATATATGTTGGGTTTGTGTTTTTTAGGTTAGTGTTTTTTTTTTCATGTATATGTGTAGCAGACAGGGTTTATTAGCGTTAGTGATGGGACAAAATAAATCAACAAAGAAATATGACAACAGTAGGCTTAGTTAAGGTAGTATCTTATAATGTGAATGGAATTCTCAACCCTATAAAGAGAACCAAGGTCTTGAGTAAAATGAAAAGGGAAAATGTGGGAGTGGTGTTCTTGCAGGAGACGCATCTTCAGACCCAGAACATTTGAAGCTCAAAAGGAGGGGATTTAATCAAGTTTTTTCAGCAGCGTTTAAAAACGGGCCTAGAAGGAGAGTGGCAATTCTAATAGCAGAAAGAATTAAATTCGAAATGCAATTTGAAATTAAAGACAGGGAAGGTAGAAGGTACATAATGGTGGGGGGGGAAGTTGGAGGGGATGGATGTAACCTTTTTGAATGTACTGTATATGCACCACCGGGAGCAGATTGGTCGCTGTTCAAGAAAGTGTTCGAACTAATGCTAACGAAGGCGCAAGGATTGGTGATTTGTGGAGGGGACCTAAATATCAGACTGAATGCCAAATTAGACTCTTCTCGAGGGATTGGCTCACAGAATAGTCCAATGAGTAGAAAGGCCAATAGTATAATGAAAGACTCGGGGATAATTGACGTATGGAGGGAGTTTCACCCCCTGATCAAAGACTTCACCTTTTACTCCGCACCTCATGTAGCCTATTCTCGTATTGATTACTTCTTGCTGTATCACAAAGACATACATGTGGTCAAGACATGTAAGATAGGAGTAATGAACATTTCTGATCATTGCCCAGTGGAGATGGAGATTGAGTTGAACCTGAAAAGGAGGACTACAATATGGAGATGAAACTCCTCAATACTGAACGAAAGGGGGAAGGAGGAGATGAAGGAAGAAATAAAAAAGTATTTGGAGGAAAATGACAATGGCGAGGTTCAGCCACCCATTTTGTGGGATGCTGGTAAGGCAGTGTTAAGAGGGAAGATAATTGCTAAAACGGCTGCAATGAAGAGATTAAGGCTACAACAAATAAAATAGTTGGAGGCAGAATTGAACAGATTACAGAGGGAACATAAGACAACCTTAGATCCAATTACTTATAGAGAAATGCAGGAGGCAAAGAGAAAATTAAGCGACATTCAGTCGTGAGATATAATTAAGAATATGATGTACGTGAAGCAGAAGTACTATGAGATTGGAGCCAAATCAACAAAGCTATTAGCTTGGAAATTGAAGAAGCAGCAAGCGGAGAGAACCATATATAAGATTAAAAAAACACAGGATAATAAGATGTAAATATCCCTTGTGCAAGCACTTACTAGAGAGTCTTTTGATGGTATCTGCAACACTGAAGTGGCTAATGATGGAATTTGACACAGAGGGGCGAGGGTTAAAAGAGTCATTGGAGTCATCGGGTGGTAACCCCCCTTCACCGGCGTTTCGACGACAAAACCACTACACCTCTAGAGGGCTCGTCGGCAACACCTGGCGTCCCAGGTGTGCCCTCCTCTGCTTTCAACCCTCCCCTCTGTGTCGTCTCCCACAGTTTATCAGCAGCACCGGGCAACAGCTTCCGTGCCAACTCCAACTCCTCCATGACAGTGGTATTGATGCACTGCAAACTTTGGTTTACATCCCGTTGCTGTGCTTCACTCGACTGATTTGACCTTGCCTTCGCAGATGTATGATAGTCAGAAGGGTATAGTCAACGCGAGGCCTCTGTCTGTAAGATTAGAGACCCATGGGACAATGACATAAAATATGAATTAGTGGACATAAATGGCATTTTTGAGTTGTACTATAAAAAATTATACACACAGAAAAACTTGAACAACGAAGAGCAGACTGCCTCATTGTTAGCAGGGCTGGACCTCCCAACAGTGTCCGAGGATCAGAACGAGATATTGAAGGCGAATATCACGAGTGAAGAGGTGTATAGGGCGATCGCCGGGCTCAAAACCAACAAAAGCCCCGGACCAGATGGGTATTCAGCAGAATGGTATAAGGCGTTGAGAGAACCCTTAGTGCCAATTTTGGTGTCGACGTTTAATTTTGTGTTACAGACAGGGGAGACACCACTGTTGTGATCGACACATTATGGACTGTACTGTATCATGAGAAATATGAATGAACATATCATGATTTAACATGTTGTCCTCTCTAGCTAAGAAACCTCTATTCAGAGGAGACAAATGGCTTTTGTGGTTGCCCCAGGACGTTTCACACCTCTCAGAGCCTCAAAGGATTCCGGCCATTGTTTTATCTCTAAGGGTAATCCAGCCATAAAACCCCCTTTTCCCTTGCCTCACGTTACAGAATGGGCATAGCCCAACTCACCGAACGATGTGATTGGCCCACCATGCATGCTCATTTTAACTCATTCAGTGCCAGCCACTTTTGGAGAACGGATGCTCCCAGTGCCAGAGTTTTCAGAGCGTTTTCAGTGATTTCTCGAGGCCCACAGAATATTGTGTGATATTACTATGTAAACACCGAACACGCACAAGAACGAGCTGGCTCTATTGTATCATCAGCAAAAAAAAGTTTATTGATACCATTTTCCGTTCTTTAGTTATGAGCCGGAGAAGATAGGTTGTTTTCAGCGTTTTCAGGCTTTTCAAATTATTAGCTGAGATAATCCGCCTTTTGTGAAATGCAGCATTTCAAGCACATTCACTGAGTCTGAAGATAATATTTTCTGATGTAGTGACGTAGTTGTTGTGTGATGCCCTGCGTGCACCACCCGGCACCACCCCCCTCCCCCCCCTCCCCCCGTAAACTCCTCCCCACACTGCACACAGCCTCACGCAACCATTATATTTTCGGAGTGCTGCGTTTATGTGCTGCTGTCGGCTCTCAGCGCCACAGCAGGGAAGAGCCAACCCGGATTGCTGAATGGTTTGGCGTCAGGGGCTGCTTTCCTGGCTGCTAATCGGTTGGAGAAACTATACAGACAGACAGACAGACAGACAGGGACAGAGGGGCTCAGTTGTGAGCGCGGATTGACTCCTGTTCGGAGCCAATGTCAGCTCCCGCGACAGAGCAAATGGCTCTGGGAGCATGCATCGGGTTGTCTTTGATCCACGGCTTTTAGGCTGTTTCTCGGACCTGTCTCTAATCTGGACTGCACCGAGCAAGCACTGTCGCCACCTAATGAGTCCGTAAAATAGGTTATACACCTCCAATAGCTACTGTAGTTGTACAGGAGCTGCGGAAGGCTTTGATCGACGTCCCACCGTCAAAAAACGCATTGGACGTCGAAGGACGTCCGTGGCATTCTACGTCACTATTTAATTGGACGTCGAAGGACGTCCATGGCATTCAATGAGTTAATATGGGACCAGTAACAAAACTGGTCGAAAGCAGTTTTAACTTGCAGTCTACAGTATGAGTCTCAACTAAGCTTTCGTGCGCAGCGGAAGGGTCTGGAGGAGCCAGGAAGCCAGCTCCCCTCCCCCGCTCGCTGCACCCCCTGCGCTGCAACAAAGGCCTGACCAGGGCCTCAGAAGGAACCAGGCCTCACTCAGAAAACGCCTACCAAAGGCCAGCCGTAAGTCCCACGAGACATAGCATGCTTACACTGAGATAGTTATACTTAATCTCAGTTTAATTTAAGTCGGTTTAGCGTTATAAGTCGCAGGGAAAAACCTCCTTACGCTTCCAGACTTACCACAGCCTGGCATAACGCCAGCTGTTGACCAAGCTTCCAGGCAAGAACGCCTGACTGACGACCCTCCCCGCGCACCGCACGTGCAGGAGAAGAAGAAGAACGCCACACCGCAGCAGGGCAAACCAACGGCTGCAGAAAGACACACCGTGGCCCCAGTCGCAGAACCCACAGCCGACGAAGGACGCAGAAGACCCACCGTGGCTGGCATCCAGCCACAGCCGCAGCACTCCTTCGACTCAACCAGCAGAGAGACTGCACGTCCACCCCCGGCATCGTCGACCCCCATCAGACGTCCGCTGCATGCTTGCCCAGGCCAGATCGCACGTCGGCCCCGACGTCAACTCAGCCAAACCCACAGCGCACAGGACAGCCGTGCCAACAACGGAACGATTCACTTAGCAGAGTGAATCCGCGTGAGAGTTTATGGTTTAATGGTTCTGGGCAGAGTCAGGGGTTAAAATGCATTACCATGTATGTGTTGATTACAGTATCCTGTATGTTGATGTACAATGTTTCGCACACTGTTGAATGATATAGACGCCTGAAGGTGAGCGCCAAGTTCAGCACGAACTTAGCGGCCACCAGTGGGCCACTCTCCTCTCTCCCTCTCCTTCTCTCCCTCCCCCACTCTCTCGGCCTCCCAGCTGAGCCCGTTCAACCGAAAGGGCTAGGCTTGGAACGGTCTGGAGGTGGTCAGAATGTCTACCCGCAAAAATACAGTTAAGCTGAATTAGAGAGTTTGATTAGTCACTCACACAGAGTGACCCAGGCTAGGCAGGCAGAGTGATCCCTTCCTAAATTCGGCAGAACCGCCATTTTGGAAAGGAGGCGGTTCCAGACCGCCCCCCAGCCACCTCTGTCTGACCGAGTCAATCCTTCCTCAACTTTGGCAAAACCGCCATTTTGAAAAGGAGGCGGTCTACACACGATCAGCCCGCCTCTCAGCCAATCCTGTGATTACATCACAGAGACAGCCAGAACGAGCCACTCCACCTTCTCTCCTACCTCCTCCTCTCTCTCTCACACACACCCACACACACACACACATACACACACACACACACACACAAGTGCTAATTAACACCCACATACTCACATACCCACACACCCAGGCCTGCCAGCCAGGCAGACTTAAAGCACACACACACACACACACACACACACACACACACACACACACACACACACACACCCACACATACAATTGATAATGTTTGTTCACATTAGGTATTAGCTATAGATGTGGTAGAGTATTAGTCATAAAAGTAAATGTGATGAACTGATATTTTAATCATTATGTTAATGTCAATTGATATTGTGATTTATTAAATCTTTTTATTACATAATGCTATGAATCTTGGTGGTTATTCATGAGGTATTTTATCTGTGGAAATCTGTGACAGAAGCTTACGAACTTTGACCTTCAATTAACTGTACAATGTACACTATATCACTATGAGACTGATATGACAATTTGGTTTGGTGTCTAATCTAGTCATAACTGACTTTTAGACAGGTCTGTAGCCTTAACTACAGTGGTGCCCCGAATCTTACAGAGAATACAATATTTTCTGTCAAATCTAATAAATTTATGAATATTAATAATTCATAATTATTAATAATCATATTTCATAACCAAACCAGCTCCTGCGAGCACAACATAAATGGTGCCCCGTGTGAGGCTTCTAATATCAGTATTTCCACAGATATGATATGCATGAATAATAAAAATTCATAAATTTTTGAAAAATCAAAGTTTTTCAAATTTTTCCAAAATCAGGTTTTCTATAGCGCTTTGCCAAGCAAATCACATGCGTCAGAAGACACTAAAGGAACTCTAATCATAAAATATGGAATCTTCCCATAATCTTAACACAAGTTAGGATTTGTATTGAATATTTCTGAGCAAAACCGTCCCAAAGACAACAGCTCAGTTTAAAATCCTTGATTCCATTTTTATGTTAGAAACCACAGTTAACAAACTGTTTTCCACTGTGCCTTCAACCTAAAATTATGAGAGATAGCAATGTTCCATCTATCAGAGAGTGATCTTTAACAGAATGTAAACAGCGCTGCGCATTTTAAGTGGAACCTTTGATGCTAATTTGAAAGCCACACTGGCAAAGGGTGGGGGGAAGTCAGGCTGCCCCCCCCTCACATTAGCATTCAAAAACATTCACCCTGGTCTCCTCCAGAGCCAGAGACAAAGTGTAAACAAAGCCCTGTGACCACCAGTCACAGTGAATTTGCATGCGAAAGACAGGCAGACACCTGCACCTGATGACACTGACAGCAGACACCAGCCGAGTGACAGCTGACAGATGTCAAACTAACTGCATGCAATTGGCAGCTAACTCACAGAGAGACTGTCACATTTGGGCCATCCTTTAATTAGGATTAGTAACTGTGGGCATTGACGGCATTGATGCCATAGCAACACGGTGAGTGCACACACCTTTTGCTTAAAATTGACAGCAGTAAAACAGCTGCTTGACTCATCGCAATGAGTCCGCGCTGCCACAAGATGGTCAGCGTTGAAGCTTTCTTTAAGACGGCCGCCACCGACTTGCAAGCGGTAGCCGCCTCTCTCATCTGCCCGCCTACAGGAGGAGCAGATGAACTTGGCATTGTTATGCTAACACTAGCCATAGTGCTAATCCCATTGGGAATTCTTTTCTTTCTGCAACATCGCAGATTCCAGGTGCAGGACGCTGCGCATCAGCGGCAGACCACTGTCTACCAGACGCAGATAGGCAGACTGCGCAACAGCTGTCAAGCTACGCTGCAGGCCAACCTGGGTCTGCATCGACAAGCCCAGGTCTGCCAAACAGAATTAGCCCGACTGCGTACCGAAGTTTCCCGGCTGCAACAGAGCCAAAAGGGCATGCCGACCGGATCCACGGCGGCCCTCGGACCCAGAACGGTCCCCCTCTCGGGTCGCACTGCTCCACCAACCACCCGAGCAGTGATCGCACGGCTAAACGCGAGAACGGCCAAGCAGCAAGAGCACCAGAAGGCCGTAAGGGCCATAGCCCCGCCGGCACCGGAGGCTGACACGCCCCCTAGGGCTAGACCAACCCCCGACTCGAATCAGACCCCCGCACACCACTTAGCGCCTGCGCTGGCAAGCAGCCGCGCTGCTAGACATCGCGACACCACACCGCGAAAGGGGGGAGACCGCTCTCACAACGAGCAAACTGATTCAGGCTATTCAGCCCAGCAGTCGTCATCCGATTCCGAGCTCGACTTCCATGCTTTTGACATACCAGTCAGTCACTCATCCGAGCAACCTACGGGTAGAATCAGACGTTATTCACGCTTTCATCCAGCTCTGACTTCCACCTCAGAGCACAAACCGCTGACAGTCAAACGACTTGACAGCGCCATTTCCGGTTATGACAAAACGATCCACACTGCAAACCCCTGCAGGGAGGAACGTGTGTCTTACCGACTTTCCATTTATCACGCCCGTGGCGAGTCGATCGACTACCGCCCTGTGCATTATAAACCGTCATTTGCTCAGGCCACCAACGGGTGCGCTGATAGGTCTTTTTCACCAGAGGCTATCCAGCCTCACTCACTTTCTAGCTCCTGTCCACCAAGGAAACAGGAAGTCAGCTCTTCCACCCCTCCCCCCGAAAGGGGGGACCCCGGGCATGATGACATTAGTCGCTCTTTGGTGCCCAATCGGGCAAACGGCCACTCCTTCTTGCAGCCTCCACTGCCAAAACAGAGTGAGTCAGAACTCTCTCTCCGAGAAGCAGAATCACGCTATCACTTACTGGAGTCAATAGCCAACGACATCGATTTGTTTGATCCCGCCAGTCACGAGGTACACTTGACCGATTATCTCAACGAAGTCGAACGTGGTTCGCAGGCTCTGCCACACGCCTCGCCGCGAGAGAAAGCTCAACTGATATGGAGGACGAGCTCAAAGCACGTGCGTGCGTTTATCCAAACGCAACCTTCCCATATCAGAGATGACTTTGACAAGCTTCGCGAAGCCTTGGGCGAAGAGTACATCCTTACCCAGTCGTCAGCGGCGGGGAGGAAAGCGGCCTTACACGTCAAACAGAATTACCAGGAACATCCTAGGGATTACTTCAGACGTTTGAAAAGAATTTATAATCAAGGTAGAAATGGCCCGGATCAAGGAGACGTGCCACGTCTCAAGGAACTTTACCTAGATGGTCTGCATGACTCGGTGCGCCCATCCGTAGCCCTAGACGCACGTTGGTATGACCGAAACATGCGCACGGTTCTCAAAACCGCCTCAATAGCGTGGGAGGTGGAGACCGAAGCAAAAAGCAGAAATGGCCAGTTTCAACCCACCAACCGCGTGTGTGTGGACCCAGAGACGGTACCACACACACGCTCACCACGCAGGCCAGACCACCTGGTTCTGCCGGACAGAGCCAAGGGGGGTAGCTGCTGCCCAAAGAGACATCACAGTCACGCCACAGGGCGCGAACGGCGTGAGTCTCCTCAGCACACTAGGCCCTCCACCCAATTAGACATCCGAACGGGAGCCAGACGCCTGACGGGCAGGGTGGGCATTCAAGCCACCAGAGGCCCTCCCAGGAGATGACATCAAACTCGGTGAAGGGCGGGTGACTGGACGCAGCCACCCTGTCACCCCTGACAGTCACCTGTCACTCGGCTCTCACCCTTATCTCTATGTAGGCTAGATGCATTGTCAACGCTGTGCTGTGAAACATAACACCTTTACGGCAGGCAGACCACATCAAAATAGGACAAAGCTTGGCACATAGCTACACAGAGACACATAGCACAACACTGCTGGAATGCAGCACACATTCAAAATCACACCCTGTCACCCTCTCTCTCCTTCTCTCCTCCTGCCCTTCCCTGTTTACCATGTTGATTTTGAAATGATGTTGTGTATGTGACCTTAAGGTTGTATTATCTATATGGTAATGAGTCTAGGTATGGTTAGGAGTCTGCCCAGAACCAAACCTGAACTATGAACGGCCTGAGTATGACACTTTGATCCCACAGAACAGATGGACATGGACCAAAAGTTACAGCAAACTGTCTGTACAGCCCTTCATCCTCGCCCGCGGACCGCAGGTCGACAGCAGTCCACAGACGAGGAGGGGGGATGTTGTGATCGACACATTATGGACTGTACTGTATCATGAGAAATATGAATGAACATATCATGATTTAACATGTTGTCCTCTCTAGCTAAGAAACCTCTATTCAGAGGAGACAAATGGCTTTTGTGGTTGCCCCAGGACGTTTCACACCTCTCAGAGCCTCAAAGGATTCCGGCCATTGTTTTATCTCTAAGGGTAATCCAGCCATAAAACCCCCTTTTCCCTTGCCTCACGTTACAGAATGGGCATAGCCCAACTCACCGAACGATGTGATTGGCCCACCATGCATGCTCATTTTAATATGGGACCAGTAACAAAACTGGTCGAAAGCAGTTTTAACTTGCAGTCTACAGTATGAGTCTCAACTAAGCTTTCGTGCGCAGCGGAAGGGTCTGGAGGAGCCAGGAAGCCAGCTCCCCTCCCCCGCTCGCTGCACCCCCTGCGCTGCAACAAAGGCCTGACCAGGGCCTCAGAAGGAACCAGGCCTCACTCAGAAAACGCCTACCAAAGGCCAGCCGTAAGTCCCACGAGACATAGCATGCTTACACTGAGATAGTTATACTTAATCTCAGTTTAATTTAAGTCGGTTTAGCGTTATAAGTCGCAGGGAAAAACCTCCTTACGCTTCCAGACTTACCACAGCCTGGCATAACGCCAGCTGTTGACCAAGCTTCCAGGCAAGAACGCCTGACTGACGACCCTCCCCGCGCACCGCACGTGCAGGAGAAGAAGAAGAACGCCACACCGCAGCAGGGCAAACCAACGGCTGCAGAAAGACACACCGTGGCCCCAGTCGCAGAACCCACAGCCGACGAAGGACGCAGAAGACCCACCGTGGCTGGCATCCAGCCACAGCCGCAGCACTCCTTCGACTCAACCAGCAGAGAGACTGCACGTCCACCCCCGGCATCGTCGACCCCCATCAGACGTCCGCTGCATGCTTGCCCAGGCCAGATCGCACGTCGGCCCCGACGTCAACTCAGCCAAACCCACAGCGCACAGGACAGCCGTGCCAACAACGGAACGATTCACTTAGCAGAGTGAATCCGCGTGAGAGTTTATGGTTTAATGGTTCTGGGCAGAGTCAGGGGTTAAAATGCATTACCATGTATGTGTTGATTACAGTATCCTGTATGTTGATGTACAATGTTTCGCACACTGTTGAATGATATAGACGCCTGAAGGTGAGCGCCAAGTTCAGCACGAACTTAGCGGCCACCAGTGGGCCACTCTCCTCTCTCCCTCTCCTTCTCTCCCTCCCCCACTCTCTCGGCCTCCCAGCTGAGCCCGTTCAACCGAAAGGGCTAGGCTTGGAACGGTCTGGAGGTGGTCAGAATGTCTACCCGCAAAAATACAGTTAAGCTGAATTAGAGAGTTTGATTAGTCACTCACACAGAGTGACCCAGGCTAGGCAGGCAGAGTGATCCCTTCCTAAATTCGGCAGAACCGCCATTTTGGAAAGGAGGCGGTTCCAGACCGCCCCCCAGCCACCTCTGTCTGACCGAGTCAATCCTTCCTCAACTTTGGCAAAACCGCCATTTTGAAAAGGAGGCGGTCTACACACGATCAGCCCGCCTCTCAGCCAATCCTGTGATTACATCACAGAGACAGCCAGAACGAGCCACTCCACCTTCTCTCCTACCTCCTCCTCTCTCTCTCACACACACCCACACACACACACACATACACACACACACACACACACAAGTGCTAATTAACACCCACATACTCACATACCCACACACCCAGGCCTGCCAGCCAGGCAGACTTAAAGCACACACACACACACACACACACACACACACACACACACACACACACCCACACATACAATTGATAATGTTTGTTCACATTAGGTATTAGCTATAGATGTGGTAGAGTATTAGTCATAAAAGTAAATGTGATGAACTGATATTTTAATCATTATGTTAATGTCAATTGATATTGTGATTTATTAAATCTTTTTATTACATAATGCTATGAATCTTGGTGGTTATTCATGAGGTATTTTATCTGTGGAAATCTGTGACAGAAGCTTACGAACTTTGACCTTCAATTAACTGTACAATGTACACTATATCACTATGAGACTGATATGACAATTTGGTTTGGTGTCTAATCTAGTCATAACTGACTTTTAGACAGGTCTGTAGCCTTAACTACAGTGGTGCCCCGAATCTTACAGAGAATACAATATTTTCTGTCAAATCTAATAAATTTATGAATATTAATAATTCATAATTATTAATAATCATATTTCATAACCAAACCAGCTCCTGCGAGCACAACACCACCATCTTGGCAAGAAGCAGTGATCACGGTTATCCCTGAAGGGGACGGGGGGTGGGCTTAACTGTTCGAATTATAGGCCTGTGAGTCTACTAAATCAGGACTATAAGATTTTTGCATCGATTCTAGTCAAGAGATTGGAGCTAATACTTCCCGAGATTATTCATTTGGATCAAACAGGATTTATAAAGCAGCGCCAAACACAAGATAACATCAGACGGACGCTACATGTGATGCATCATATAAAACAGGAAGAAATAGAGGCAGTAATAATGGGACTGGATGCGGAAAAAGCCTTCGACTCAGTGAATTGGACTTTTCTTTATAAAACTCTCAGAAAACTTAATTTTCATGAGAACTTCATAAGGACAATTCAAGCTCTTTATGTTAAACCTACAGCGAGGATTAAAATAAACGGTTCGCTGTCTGGGTCTTTTGAGCTGGAGAGGGGTTGCCGTCAGGGCTGTCCGTTTAGCCCCCTGCTGTTCGCGCTATTCATCGAACCGCTGGGTCAATTGATTAGGCAGAATGAAAGGATACAGGGAGTCCGACTGGACGGGATACACAAAACGGCGATGTTTGCGGACGACGTTCTGATTTAACCCGACATATGTTGCTACTTGGAAATCAATTGAGTGTCAGTATTCTACCAGAGTACCGCTTCAGGCTATAATTGGCAATAGTAAGCTGAAATGTCATCTTGGGGAAAACCCCACCCCTGCCCATAGCTAGATACGGCCTTGCTCAGCACCAAGAAGTGGATGTGCGTAAGTTGGTTCCTTATCACACACACACACACACACACACACACACACACACAAAGTCACACTTGTAGAAGTACAGACGAGCTGAAAGGAAACTGTTGGTTTAGAAGAAGAAATTAGCGGCAAACTGAAAACAAGTCCTGATATCAAGTAGCTGATGATTGAGACAAAAGATGACATCGATGAAGATCCAGTGGAGACAGAGGACAGTCAAAGTGAGAGGGAGGAGAGGATAGTGGACATCTATGAAAGTGCAGACAACTATCGGTGTCGTGACCTCAGGTCAAACACGGAGAAAACACCAGGTCAGGAGCGAGGTGAGTAACAGACACACACACACACATAGGGGCTGAAACTGTGCATGCCCCAGGGCCCGAGCACCTACAGGGAAATGGGGGCAGCGAGAGAGAGAGAATTGATATGTCTACTGCATGTGTCTGTGACTGGGTCCTGTCAAGATGTCAGTGCAGTTACCAAACGCATTGGAAGCGTCTGATGCTGGTGTTTAGAAGAAGTCCACCTGTTGTTTTAAACTGCTGAACATGCACTAGACACGCTCTCAGCTCTCTCAGCCATACCTCCATGATCCCCTCTCTCTCTGTGCAGACACTTTTTACATCCCCGTGTCTCGTCTGTCTCTCTGCTCCACAAACAAATCTCACTGCAGTTTAATAGCAAGCATGTCAAATATAACGCTACACTATAGAAAAACAAAGTGAGTATGCTCTTAAACACATCGTTACCAAAATACATTTCCCTGCATGTCATGATGAGATTAGATCAGCAAAAGTTTGGACAGACGGGATTGCTTAATTTTCTCATCCTCTGCATGACAGACAGATAGGAGGATGATTACAGCCTCGACTGACAGGAGCTCAAAACTACTAACAACTTTTTATTCATCAGTCATTGTGCCTGCCTACATATAAAGTGACCTTTTCCCCTAAATACTGATGCTTCTGTGCTATTGGTAGCATATATATATATACTGATGCTTCTGTGCTGTTGGTAGCATATATATATATATATATATATATATATATATATATATATATATATATATATATATATATATATAATACTGATGCTTCTGTGCTGTTGGTAGCCTATATATATATATGTATATATATATATATATATATATATAATACTGATGCTTCTGTGCTGTTGGTAGCCTATATATATATATATATATATATATATATATATATATATATATATATATATAATACTGATGCTTCTGTGCTGTTGGTAGCCTATAGCTATTTGGTATCTGATGTCTGCCAGTGCGCTATAGGAGCAGAAATTGAGGTGCGTAAATGAATGTTTTCTCTGTGGTTTGGGGCTCGAGAAAGAGCATTGAGCAACACTGCTGCTGTATGTTGGTTAAACGTAGATCTTTGATCTGTGGCTGCATCATTTCCTATATGGTGCTGAAATGAGTGTGTGTCGTTACAGTGGTTGGTGTGTGTGTGTGTGTGTGTGTGTGTGTGTGTGTGTGTGTGTGTGTGTGTGTGTGTGTGTGTGTGTGTTCTCCTCGCTGTGTGCGTTTGATAAGTCATTGCAGCTTCATTGCGGTTGGGTGTCGCCCCAACCGCAATGAAGGGGGGGGGGGGTTGTTGGGCTTGTGGCTTGTGTTGCATGCACACCCACTGGCAGAAACACAAATCGCACATGCACGCACACATTTATTACATTGTAATATTACATTAATATTAAGCTTACAGATATAAAAACAAGTGGTAGGGCTTGATCCTTTTTTGGACATGAGATTGAGAATTTGCTGTATATGTTTGCTGTCAATTCAATTGTCTCTTCTTGTTTGGCATTTTCTAGCTTACGGTATATTTTATTCATTTATCTTTTTTTCTTTTTTACATGTTCAGGGGGAGGGGTCTAATCTATCAAATCAGCAAAACCACAAAATCTCAAATCATGCAATGATCAGCAAAGTTCAGTAGCTGTGTAATAGTCACTCTGGTGCTCGTATAAAACCCTGTCTTGTTCTTACAGGTGTTGTTATCCAGCTAGTGAGGAAGCACCGCTGGGGGTGTGTGCTGCTCATGATTCATCTTCTCCTACTGGCTGTCGGTGTGGGCATCTTAATATATTGTAACTTCACATCCTCTGAGGACAAAAGCAAACTGCAGACCTGTGCTGAAAACATACTGCAGACCAACAAGACCAGGGCTGAAAACAGAAAGACTTTGTTTGAGCTCAGTTGAGTATGTCTGTCTGTCTGTCTGTCTCTCTCTGTGCATTTACATGAGCATACATGTACTGTACATTATATGCATTGTGCTTTTATTTGCTGCTCTTAAGATCCTCTTTTCTTGCAGACCGTCTCTGTGAAGCTGGAGGATGTAGATATTTCAACAGCAGTTTTTACTACCTTTCTACTGATATGAAGAGCTGGGACGACAGCAGGCAGGAGTGTCTACAGAGAGGAGCAGACCTGGTCATCATAAACAGCGAAGAAGAACAGGTAAAGAGAGAAAGTGGCAAACTGACTCCCCCCCCCCCCAAGTTGCTGTTAATTTAATTGGGTTAAAACTGTCTCACATTCCAAACTGTTTGAGTGCTTCACAAGTGTGTGTTGATGTAATTTGTCTTTTAAATAATTCAACAGAAATTCATCAATTCCTTGAAGTTCACCTGGATTGGTTTGAGTGACAGGGATGAGGAGGGAATCTGGAAATGGGTGGATGGTTCACTTCTGAGCAGCACAGGGTAAGACATCCATTCTTCAGTCTCATTTAGGGTGTATTCACACCTGTAGGTCGTTTGCTTTGTTCCGATTCAGGTACTTAATTGATACAATTGTTGCATTTGTGCCTTGGTTCGTTTGTGTTCACACAGCCACAAATGAAACGGTCCAAATAGTATTGTCAAACTTCCTGGATTGGCCAGCAGCCACTCTGATAGGCTAATAGCCTCTCGGGATGGACAAAATAATTCCCAGAGATTTTCCTATATGATTAGCCTATAACAATGCGTTTTGTTAGACCTACATTTTAGGCTATGTCGGGCGTGCGCCGTGCGAGGAGAGAGAGAGAAAGAAAGAAAGAAAGAGGGAGGGATCGGGAGAGAGAGAGAGAGGGAGAAAGTTCTTTATTTATTTATTAATGTATGCTATGTAGCCTATGTAAGCCTATGTATTTATTTAGCCTATTTAGGCTATCGGGAATTTGGAGATAGAAGATCAAAGACCCTCGCAAATTCTGCTATTAGGCTGCTATCACGGAGATGAGGATTAGCCGAGACATAGGCTATATGAACACCTGTCCTGTCAGGAATAAAATATTAATAAATAATTTAATAATACCGGACATTTCGAGGAAGACATGCAATCAGTCTGATTGTCTGATTGAATCAGACAATCTTATCACAAAGAAGGCTGGCTCTGATTACCACGATTTGTTTTCATTTATTGAATGGAGACCAGAGAGAGCGAGAGAGAGGGAGAGAGAGGGAGGGAGAGAGGGAGCCAGCAGCACCTGCTGCGCAGCAGCACACCACACACAATTTACAGGCAAAATCCGTAGAGATTCAACACATTAACGTTGCTTCCCATGGTCCGAGGTAAGTTGATTGAGTTCAAACTGCTGATGTGATGATCCAAAAATCCCCCAAAGTTTATCGATGCAAGTCACAAGTCGCCAAAACGGGATCTGAAAGATGTTGTTTTTAAACGATAAAAATACTCGTTCTTCAGGCCATTACGCACAGCGCAGCTGACTACGGCAGCTGGTTTATCCAAAAATGCGCACCGTTTACTGCAGTTGTGGCGGATCGAGGTCGGATCACGTTCTCCCCACAAACGAACCGCACCAGAGTTCGTTTAAAGCGGACCGAGACCACCCTTTCTTGCCGATCTCGGTCCGCTTGTTTTGTCCCGCATCCGAGTGCGATTGCTGTGTTCACACTCCCCCAAACGAACCGCACCAAGGGGGAAAATGCTCTCTGTTTCGGAACAACTGCTCCAAACGAGATAGGTGTGAATAACACCCTTAGTTCCTCTTTTCAGTTTTCTGCTGCAGATGACTGGAATCATCACTCATTCCACTCTCCTCTTTCAAAAACTCACTACAATCAATAGTACAAGATCATTGCACTTGCTTTTAGCCTTCTGCTTCTTCATTATGTCCTTATTGTTTTTAGCCATTTACTTTTTAATATGTCACCGTAAATATTGTAAATATTACTCTTTTAGGATTGGTATGATGTGTATAATTGTATTATTTGTTTCTATGTTTTTCTTTATGTCCATTTGTTTTCTATTTGCCTTTTATGCTGCCTCTTGGCCAGGTCGTCATTGTAAATCAGAACTGGTTCTCAATTGACCTATACCTGGTTAAATAAAGGTTAAATAAAATAAAATAAATAAAATTTACCAACAGTGGTGGAAATGTGGGGGAACGCCTGGAGGGAACGGAGTTCCCAGAGTAAACCTTGAGAGGAAACGATGAGAACGAGAGGGGGAACGGCACTCCTCCCAGATTCCCCTTAGAGAATGATTGCAATGCAGTGGAGAGCAGAGCAGAGCAGAGTAGAGCATAGCAGAGCAGTGGAGAGCAGAGCATAGCAGAGCAGAGCAGTGGAGAGCAGAGCAGTGCAGAGCAGTGGAGAGCAGAGCAGTGCAGAGCATAGCAGTGGAGAGCGGAGCAGTGCAGAGCATAGCAGTGGAGAGCAGAGCAGTGGAGAGCAGAGCAGAGCATAGCAGTGCAGAGCAGAGCAGTGGATAGCAGAACAGTGGAGAGCATAGCAGAGCAGAGCAGTGGAGAGCAGAGCAGTGCAGAGCATAGCAGTGGAGAGCAGAGCAGTGGAGAGCAGAGCAGTGGAGAGCAGAGCAGAGCATAGCAGTGGAGAGCAGAGCATAGCAGTGGAGAGCAGAGCAGTGGAGAGCAGTGCAGTGGAGAGCAGAGCAGTGGAGAGCAGAGCAGGGGAGAGCAGAGCAGTGGAGAGCAGAGCAGTGGAGAGCAGAGCAGAGCAGGGGAGAGCAGAGCAGAGCAGAGCAGTGGAGAGCAGAGCAGAGCAGTGGAGAGCAGAACAGAGCAGAGGGGGCAGCATGAAAGGAGTAGAGAATAGTAGGAGAACATGTATTTGGAAGCTGAAGCAGTTTCAATATCATTGTGTCATCAAGTCTGTCGTGAATAAAATCAAGGGTAAATAATCAGTAGATTTCGGCAATCTTATTTAAGTAACTTTTGCTAGAGAATTTTATGTAGCTCTGATGGTAATGAGTAAAATCAATAAGAAAAAATAGTCAAGAATCCAGCTCCTGATTTGAACAGAAATAATACCCTATGCCTCCCTTCTGGACAGCGTCCGGGGCCCCCACCCTGCCTAAGGTTCCCACAATAAAACCTGGCCATTTCCACCACTGAACAGGTTGGCCTGAAAATGCATTGTGCATCTTATGTTCCATCAAGTACAGTTGACTATAAATCTTCTTTTTTCAACAGGTTCTGGGGAACAGACCAGCCCAGTGGAGATAACATTCAGTATGACTGTGCTTACACTGATGATTATACAAAACTAAACAACTGGATGGATAGCAAGTGTGACAGAGTGCGGCAGTGGGTCTGTGAAAAAGTGATAGACTTTTAACATGTGTAATCAAATGCAAACAGATTGTGACTTCACACCTCACACCAAGATTGTCATCGTCATTCACACAGCAGAGAACATGAAATGATGCTTTTAAGGGAGTGTGTGTTTTATTGTTTGTGAAGCACTTTGTCATCTATTTTTCATCATAGCTTCAGAACAAGAATGGATCAGTATTTGTTCAACAGTAGAAGTGTAGATTCAGTTCCTCTTTTCCTCAGTCTCAACAAAGTGATGTTTGTTACCCAGACAAAAATGAACTTAGATAAGATACTTCAATATGATCTTCAGAATCAGAATCAGAATCACTTTTATTGCCACAGTATGCAAGTTACATACGAGGAATTTGTCTTAAGCCCTTTTCCCACATGCGCTTTGTACCGCAAAATGACCGGAACGTGGTCTAATGCCTGCATGTGAGAAAGGCGCCGTGCCGGTATAAGCGCGACCCTGTCGTCCCCGACATTTCACCACTTTCGACCCAGTCAGAAGAGCGGTATGCGCTTTAGCGGATAGTAGTGAGAAACGGGTGCAGTCATTTTCCGCGACACTCTCATGGGCGAGGTGTACACACGTTGCTTAATGTTCCAGCGGGCATAATCTAATCATTCGCGCACATTAAAGCAAACTGGCGAAATGATCTTGTGATAATAAGAGCAGTAGCCTATGTCAGCTTCATGTGTGGGTGTGCTGATTTTCTCCTCTCCTCTCTGCTCGCTCTCTGGCCACAGTCCGTCCTCCTCCTTCAGTCACAGCCCGACAGGGACTAAGCAAATGCACGAAGCGAATTGTGGAAGTATTTTGCTTACGTTGCCGACAGCGAAGGCAAGCCCGGACACATCAAATGAAGCCAGTCTGTAAAAAGTGCTTCAACGCGACGCAGGTGAACGGATAAACAATCAAACTTATTTCACCATTCGGAGTTTTGCCGACACGTCACTCCCCACTCGCTCTGCAGTGCCGCCCCCCCCCCCCCCCCCCCACATACAGGCAATTTCGCTGGTAGATTCCGACATGCGAGAGGAGAGGTGTGAAGGGAAATGTCCGATATTGACTTACAGGTAATTTTCCGGTACGCATGTGGGAAAAGGGCTTTAGTGTCTGTATGCAGCGTAGCGCGGTCACATCAATATACAGAGATAAGAAAAAGGAAGATAACTAAAAACAATCACAAAGTTGCAAGTGCAATCAAATCGAGTAAATATATACAATATGTACATGAGTGAAGTGTTCTGTGGATAATAAATATGAATTTACGTTGAATTTACATCAGATTTACAGACCGAGTTAAATAGGCATTAAATAGGCAGTGAATTTACATGAATTTACAGTCAGAGTTAAATATGAGTTTACATTGAATGTACATGAAATTTACAGGCTGTTAAATAGGCATTAAATGTGCAGGGAATTGACATGAATTTACAGTCCCAGTTAAACAGGCATTAAATTAGATATGAGTTACAGTTTTATGGGGGGGGGGGGGGGGGGGGTTCAGTTGAGTTTAGGAGGATGTAATGAGTTTGTGTGTGTGGGGGGGGGGGGGGGGTTGTTGGTGAGGCCCTTGGCGGAAGGGCTTTCCGGGCCTTGTTGGTGAGGCTGATGGTGGTTGGGAAGAAGCTGGTCTTGTGGCGGTTGGTTCTGGTCTTGGTAGACCTCAGTCTCTTGCCGTGGGGGAGTGAATCTTTCCAATCCCGTCTCAAAATACACTTTCACCTACTGTAGTTTTGCATGTTTTTAATTTTAATTAATTTTATTTTTTAAAGTTTTTATCTTTAAACACTTTGCAATGTGCTTCCTTCTTTTTAAGTCCTTCTAGTATATTTTATAATTCTTTCTTTTTGCCTTATGATAAAGTAAACTGCAAACTCTGCTCTTTAAAAAACCACCTACTGTATTTCTGAAGAAAATGGTGAAAACGACATACCCAAACTAAAATGCTTACTGTGGCTGAACCGCTAGGGTTACAGACAACTGCCTGACCTTTTCTGAAAGGAAAGACTTGGAAGTTTCTGTTCCACTTGTCAGAATGACTCTATGTGTTACTGACCCTGAGTAACACCAGCTCAAACACAGTGGTTGATTCTCGCCTACAATAAAAAACACTTTTAGAGTGTAAACGGTTACCTGTGGTTGTTATATTGATGGCTAGAAACCCAATGGAGACATAGCCACAGGCCTTACCACATCCCAACTCAAAGAAGATGAAAAAATACCAAAACATGAGTATTTGGCAGTGGTTTTTGTAGGGAGATACCTAGGCGGATTTCCAAAAAGCCATTTGAAAAAGCCAAATAATCTGAAATGTTGTCTTTGTACATAGACGGCTATAACTTCCGCTGTGTTGATCTGATCCGAAAAAGGAAGACATGGTTCGATGCGCAAGATTCAGACGATTAATTTGGTATGTAGCATGAACAGCATTGTTCAGAATTAACCACGTAATTCATCACGACAGACAGACACACACAGACAGACAGACACACACACAGACAGACACACAGACAGACACACAGACAGACACACACACACACACAGACAGACAGACACACACACACACACACACACACACAGACAGACACAGACAGACAGACAGACAGAAACACAGACAGACAGACACATAAACACAGAAAGGGAAATAGATTAATATGAATGAGAGCAAATAAAAACTAAATAAAAATAAAAATAAAAACCAAGGCTAGAAAAAGCTACACCCAAATCAGAGAACTTATGTTAACACTTTTTACAATGCTTTAATACTGGAGGTGATACTGTTGATAGCCTTCCAGTAATATAGACGGTTTTCACCAGAGCGCAACCCCACAGCACTTCCTTTTTCTCAGCATTCGGCAAACTGCAGAAATATTCACTCCACATCGTTACTTTTGTTTTCGCCGCTCAGCTGTATAGACGGTTTTCACGGAATGGTCAGTCCTGCACTTGAATGTTTTTTTTTCTTTTATGTCCATAGCAAACACTGCAACAGGAAGTGAGCGGGGGTTCAATTTAGAATGTTTTGTTGTCAAGTTAAAACCGTCTATAGTCAGAGTGGATATTTTAAATTTAAATCAATTGTCAAACTCCCTAGTCACCAATAATTCAAAATGAATAAGGCCCCATGTTGTTGAATGTTGAATGTTATGTATTGCTGTAGTCTAGGTCACCCAGATCATGACCTTTCACAGCTCCTCCCACTGATTTAGATTGAAGAACAGTTTTGTAGCCTGATGATTTCAGACTGAATTGAAGAACAGTTTTGTAGCCTGATGATATCAGACTGAATTGAAGAACAGTTTTGTAGCCTGATGATATCAGACTGAATTGAAGAACAGTTTTGTAGCCTGATGATATCAGACTGAATTGTCAGCTTGTGACATTCCATCTCCATCTTCTGGAAGAGCCAGAACCAGAAGCAGACTAAAGTCAAGTTGGTGGAGTGGGCGGAGTCGAAGGTCTGGACCCAGGCAACAGGTTGTTTTTTCTGTCTGAGTTTGTTCATGTTTGTGTGTTAGTTTTTAGAAAAAAGGGAGAAAAGAAAACGTTAGGGTTGTACTACAACCCGGGTTTTACGAGTGAGAAGGAGAGCTCTCACTCTAGGCCATATTCGCTGCGTACGCAGCCCACTGGAAGACTGTTATTTTTGCTCAAAAAATGACCTTTAATATAAAACCCACCACCCACCAGTAGGTGGCGTGGTGCCTCCCTGAGGCTGAGGCGGCCACCCACCTCACCCATGTGACTATGTCACGCCCGCTCAGCCCCGGGATAGCCACTCATTCTTCCAGCCCGCTGAAGATCGACACAACCAACGACGCATCGACGCAGCAAGGCTGGGTAGTGAGAGCTCTCCTTCTCACTCGTAAAACCCGGGTTGTAGTACAACCCTAACGTTTTACTTCGTTTCGAACTCGAGCTCTCACTCTAGTGCCAAATTCAACCACCCTTGCTGCCAGGAGCACCCCTCAGAGCGACCCGAGAGGCATCGGTGAACCACGGCCACATGGCAAACTGTATGACATTTGGAGTGGCAACGATACTACCTTCTTGCCACTGACAGTACCGCATGCGCGAAACGCGAACCGGACATGTCGAGGCTGTAGTACCTGACAAATGTGTGATGAGAGGACCATGAGGCCGCGGCACACATGTCCTCCACCGAAACACCACGCAACAACGTGGAAGATGTTGCAACGCCTCGCGTAGAATGCGCCTTGATACCCTCCGGGGGTACCTTACCCATGGCAGGGTATGCCAAAGCAATCGCCTCCACTATCCAGTGTGATAAGCGATCCTTGGAAAGGAGGCCACCCTGGGCCTTCTGCCCAAAGTAGACCAACAACTGGTTTGTGGTGCGTAACGAACATGTCCTGGCCACATAGGCCGAGAGCGCCCTTATGGGGCACAGCATGTGCAAGCGTCTCTCCTCACCCGAACTGAACAGCGGGGGACAGAATGCTGACAAGTCTATGACCATAGACCTATAGCTGGCATTAATATTCTTAGGTTGGTAAGCCGGGTTAGGTCGCAACGTAACCCTGCGCCCATCATACCCAAAAACCACACAGGCCTGCTGCACCGAGAGGGCATTCAGGTCACCAACCCTCTTTCCTGACGACAAGGCCAGCAGCAGCTCGGTCTTCAAAGACAGAAATTTCAGATCGGCGGAGTCCAAGGGCTCAAACGGATGACCCGCGAGCCCGTCCAGCACCGTAACCAAGTCCCATTTGGGAAAGACGCACTTGGTTACTTGGCCTACGCGCTCCCTTCATAAAGCGCGAGACCATAGGGCACGCCCCCACGGGGCTTCCTTCAATTCCCATGTGGCAAGCAGAAATCGCGGCTACGTACACCTTAAGCGACTGCGGGGACTGACCCACGTCAAGCAGGCTCTGAAGGAAACAGAGAACTGGCCGCACACTGCAGTTCACTGGATCCACACCCTCACTCGTGCACCAACGCGAAAAGACCTGCCACTTGTACGTGTACTGAGTGCGGGTCGAAGCAGCCCTAGCACTCTGAATAGTGCACACCACATTATCGGGCAAGCTCTGGGCTAGCAAATGGTCCCGTTCAGGAGCCAGACTGCTAGCTTCCACCTGCTTGGGGAGGGGTGGAACACCTACTGGTGGGTGGTCGGTTTTATATTAAAGGTAATTTTTTGAGCAAAAATAACAGTCTTCCAGTGGGCTGCGTACGCAGCGAATATGGCACTAGAGTGAGAGCTCGAGTTCGAAACAAAGTAAAACTGTACATTCTAAGTTGCATTTATAGTTTTTGTTCTTGTAAAAAATGAAAAATATGATTGCTTGACTATTTAGCAGTGTACAATTGTACCTTGCTTTGCAATAAAAGAATATTCTTAAAAAACAGTTTTGTGTTACCTCTGGTTTATTCTATGTCACACACACACACACACACACACACACACACACACAGACACACAAGGTGTTGTTACTGCCCCAATGAGTCTTTCCTGTTGAAGCAGCACCCAGCCAAAAATAAACATGTAAAAAAGTCACACTTGTAGAAGTGCAGAGGAGCTGAGGGGAAACTGTTCTATACCCGGTAGTATCTGTACAGAGACACATGATACTGAATGATGCAAGAAAACAAGTCTTCATTTAGACATAGATCACAAAACATGACTTTAGGCTACTTTGTAGTTTAGTGTGAAGAAAAGAGCAACAAAGTGAAAACAGGTCCTGACACTGGCACATTAGTTTATTAGTTTATTGTATGCTGCTACATCTGTTTATTGTTTACACATCGCACTTTAATGTCATTTAGTAAGACGCACATGATACGTATGCTGCACTTTAATGTCCTATGTTATGACGCACATGATACGAATGCTGCCCCTTCTTAATACTTATTTTATTCTATTATCTTGTCTTTTTATCCATTGGATGTGGTAGTATGTAGGATAAATTTCTTTTAGACTTAGTTACTTTTTTTATTCCTCCTACGTAGCTTGGTACCGCACACAATGAATTTCGTTGTACAAGTTGCAATGACAATAAAGGTATTCTATTCTATTCTATATCAAGTAGCTGATGATTGAGACAGAAGATGGAGATGTCTGACTGCCTTCACATCGATGAAGATCACACACAGGATGCTGGGGACAGGGGACCCCCCTGCCCGTCACAAAGCATAATTTGTTAAAAATGTTCTAAAAATAGCTTGTGCCACTAAATGTTAAGGGGACAGTTTGGATTTTTTGACATGGGTGTTACATCAGACAACAGAGGGGGGCGTGTCTAGAACAGAGACAGAGGTGATGCAATGGAAAAACACTGACACCAAAGCAAGGCCGTAACAGAGGAGTTGTATGAGGTACTTATAGATAGTTGGGCAACCCACAATAGATTGTATCCAGTGCACTACCAGTTAGGACCAGCGGGGGAGCTCTGACAGGGAAACAGAGCTCTCTCTGCTTCTGTGACTGGGGGTCATGAGCAAGAACGCAATTTAGCCACCTAAAAGACGGCTCACCTTTTCTCTTGTTTTTGTTTATATTTTATGCTTTGTAAGGATTATTTTGACTATTGGTTCTAATTTCTGAGAGACCTTGAATAAGCCCACTTAGAGTTTCCTGTCATACCCACATGTGTTTCCCCCTCTCTTTGTTTCTGTATTTTGTTTTTAATATGTGCAAATGAATACAATAATAACGTAAAGTCTCCCATGATGTGAAATGAGTGAAGCCTGTGAGATGGTGTTCTGCTGTCTCTGCACAGACAGAGGTGTGACTTTCATATCACACTCTACACGCCTGCTCACACAACACAACCGGAGACCATCTCATCTCACTGGTGAAGTCAGAGCAAAGTGTTGACTCTATTCTATTCTATGTGACAACTCAAACTCTCATGCGGTTGTGTGGTCTTGAAGACAAGTTCTGAACATGCGTGAATTCTCAATAGCTGCAACCACATATGTGAATTTACTAAATGCACTGTGATGTCATCCACACTATTGTGAACCCCCCCCCCCCCCCCCACTGCCCTCCTTTTAGCCAATTGGCATGAACACAAACACACACCTTCACACACACACACACACACACACACACACACACACACACACACACACTCTCTCTCTCTCCCCCCCTGCACATACAGACACATAGTACATACAGTACATGCACAAAACAAAGCCTGTATTGTGAGCGGGGAGAGAGAGAGAGAGAGTGTGTGTGTGTGTGTGTGTGTGTGTGTGTGTGTGTGCTCACAAAGCTATGGGACGTTAAGCCATGGTAACGCAGTTGGAATCTTGGCCTGTCTCTGGCATCCTCAATTGGGACAATTAGTACAGTACAAGAAGTGTGTGTGTGTGTGTGTGTGTGTCTGTGTGTGTGTGTGTGTGTGTGTGTGTGTGTGCACTGCACGCACCTGTGTGGTGCATTAGGTTTTTATGTTAGAATAAGAATTGAAGGTAGATTTAGGTTTAAGACTTGGCTTTAGGACTAAAGTTATAATTAGGTTTAGTCTAGGATAAGGATTAAATTTGGGCTACGCACTAGTGGTGAGAATTAAAGTTAGGGTTAGCGGTTAGACCCGTGAAAATAGTAATGAGCCTGCATCTGGTTGTGGGTTTCAGTTAGTTCCGCTTATGCAAAAATAGAAATGGGCCTAAACTTGTTTCTTTGATTGCATACAATATGGCTGACATCTAAATTAATATAATTGTACCATACTAAATTTGTACCAGAACTGTACAGTAATACTATAGAGGGTATGCACACCCACTGGAACACGCCCCCTCAATCGGGAACGAGTGTCAAAATGAGTGTCAAGTTCCTCCCTGAGCAGCAGGTGTCAGTTATCTAGGCTGATTACTGCATTCAAGCTCAGTCTTGCTGTGACTCAGTGGGCGTGACCCCACAGTGACTTCTGCCTCTGTGACATCACATGCATACCCTCAATAGACCAAATCAGCGGGATGTTTACATTTACTTCCGGGTACCCCTGGGTCCACACATTATAATGGCGGTGAACGGCACAAACTGACGTGTTGAAGACAAAAACAGACAAAGAAGACAAAAATGGTTCGTCCGTGTTGTGTTGTTGTTTAATATCATTCATAACAACACTTTCACTAACGTTAGTGGAGACCAGACTAGCTTATTTACCTGTTGGACCACCAGACCAGAGTAGACTTGACGCTAAATTAAATTAACGTGGCGTCGGTAGCTCTGTCTGTAACGTTAACGAGTCTGCTCTCGCCGAGAAGAGCCTGGTGACGCGAGGTTACGAGTCTGCAAAAAAACAGCGAGTTTGACAGACAAACAAACATTATTAGCTAGCTAACACTACATAAAACAAACACAGAAGAAAGGCTAGATACGTCGGACAAGCATGTTTACCAACCGTTTAACCATTTAAATTGAAAGTAGTCGGCCGAAAACAACGAGAGGGTTTGACAGCATTTATTTGACAACACGCACATTTAAACCTGCCGCCTTCCCCAAGTGGTACCCGGAAGTAAATTTGTTTACATGGTGACGTCACGGTGATTTGGTCTATACTAAAAACTAACAGTAATGTGATCACTTTGACCGCCGTTACAACTGCCCCCACCAACTGTAACACGATGACTTCTTGCCTTGAATTTTTCTCAGTGAAAACATATCAATTGTATTATTCATTAATCATTATATCATTATACAATCATAATATGTTGCTTATATCAAAGGGATGACTGCTGTATTTGAAGTCATCTGTGAGCTATGAGGCATCCCAAACAACATCAAAAATGTGTGCTGTGTGTGTGGGTCTCTCCCCATCAAGTCACACACACACACACACCGGATGACGCGCAGCTGCTTGCCTGGGTAGCAGACTGCGACACAGCGCGGTTGCCTCTCTCTCCCTCTCTCTCTCTGCAGTCCTCTCCTGTCCTAGGCAACAGCACTCTCCCCTCTCTCTCTCTCTCTTCCTCTCCCCCCCTCTCTCCCCCTCTCTCTCTTCCTCTCCCTCCCTTCCTCTCTCTCCCCCTCTCTCTCGCTTCCTCTCTCTCTCCCTCTCTCTCTCTTCCTCTCCCTCCCTCTCCCTCTCTCTCTTCCTCTCCCTCTCTCTCTTCTCTCCCTCCCTCCCTCCCTCTCTCTCTTCCTCTCCCTCTCTCTCTCTCTCTCCCCTCCCTCTCTCTCTCTTCCTCTCCCTCCCTTTCTGCAGCCTGAGCGCTCACTCATCAATAAGCTGTATTAGTGTCTGTCAGTAATCACATTGGCAGAGAGAGACAGGAGGTCTGTGTGTGTGTGTGTGTGTGTGTGCACGTGTGTGTTTCCAAGCAAAAGGGGGAGGAGTGGGGCGAGGCGGCCAGACTCTCTCTGTGTATCATCTGTGTGTGTGTGTGTGTGTGTGTGTGTCTGAGTGTGTGTGCGTGCATGTGGCGAGGGAGGAGGCGGGACAAGTGTATCCTAGCAGAGCGCTGTTCCCTGTTGTAGTAACCAACCGCACGCGCGCGGACTTGCTAGCCGTTACTTCACTGCAGCAGCAGCAGCAATCAGCTCGTCTCTGTGAGCCAGACACACTAACCTGTCTGTCCCCTCCTCTCTCTCTCTCTCTCTCTCCCTCCCTCCCTCTCTCTCTCTCTCTCTCTCCCTCTCTCTCTCTCTCTCTCTGCATACTCAGCAGAGCTGCCCTGCTCTCCTCTCGTCACTCTCCTGCGGTGTTGCTCTCTGCTTGAAGGGGACACTGGCCTGCTCCTCACCCACTGATTCTGCATGACTGTCACAAAGGTAAGACCGCTTTGGATGGGTGGGGTGGGTGCGTGGGGTGGGGTGGGGTGGGTGGGGTGGGTGGGGGCATGCGTGCAGGATGTCACTGGGCGGTTTGGGGCTGGTCGCTCTTTTTGGAGGAGGCTATGAAGGTGACTGTGGCTGCTGTGGCTATTGAACTGAATGCAGGACAGCAGGTGGAGGAGAGGAGTTTTAGAGTGAGTGTGGGCATGTCTCTGGGTTGTGCAGGCTTGTTATAGCGATGCTGATGCTGCGAGGAGGGAGTCAGGCAGGACACTATTCCATCATCAGAGGCAAATGTGTCTTCACCAGTATCTATCGTCCTGTTGGGATCAAAAAAGAGTCTGTGTACAATCAGAGCAAAATCCATTTCTGTATAAATGACATTGTGTAGTCCTCCTCAGTGTTTTACAAGCTGGGGAGAATTCACGCTGGGCGGACGAGGAGGTTCCTCCTTTTGAACCTGTGCTGCAGCAGCTTCACTAACTTTAGTCAGACGACATGATGGAGACATGAATAAACTCCAGGCGTGTGCAGACTGCAAACTTTTTTCCATTTTTCTTGGTGCCATACTCTCTGATAAAACACTCTAAAAGTGAGTTATTATATACTGCAGTGCACACACAGAGCATTGTTGAGAGCCACAGTGTCTGTGTGAATGGGGAAATCTGGTTTGACCACAGAGGGATTTTATGGCTATGGATTATTTATCTGGTTGGCCACTGAAAAGTGATTTAGTGATTATTCAATGAGAGCTGTCTGAGTTATTGATAACAGATCAGTTTCAGTTTGCGCTGCTTGATGACATCACAGACTGC